>NC_045703.1:52898254-53141959 GCF_009834535.1 Camelus ferus | reverse complement strand
AAAAATTTCAGAAAAATGTACATCTTTACAATATCAGGTTCTCAAATTCATAAATACAATGCATCCCTTCATTTCTTTCATTGATTACATTTTATAAGTTTATTCACAGAGGTCTTGCATATCTTTTGTTAGATTTAGCCTATATAATTTAAAGTACTTGATACAATTTTATATTACATATTTTAAACATCTCCTTTTTATTCACTTTGTTGCTGGTATATAGAGACATAATTGCTTTTGTGTATTGACCTTGTAGCCCATGATTATGCTAAATGCATTAACATTTTAATAATGTATGTGTTGGTTCTTTTGGATTTTCTATATCAAAGTCATATAATTTGTGAACAAGAATATTAGGAATTTCTTTTAATTCTTACACATTTTTCTATTGTCTTAAAGAATTAGATAAGACCTTTTATAAAATATTTCTTCTAATATCTTAGGGCTCCCTCTTAGTATTGTACATTATATGGGTTTGGATAAATTTGTAATGGCAAGTGTCAGTTATTAGAGTACCATTCAGGGTATTCTCACTACCCTAAAAATCCTCTGTGCTCCACCTATTCATCCCTCTTCCCACCCCTCAACCCCTGGAAAACACTATTTGTTTTCCATAGTTCTGTCTTTCCAAAATGTCATACAGAGGAATCAGATAGTATTTAACTTTTTCAGATTGGCAACCTTCACTTCTTAATATGCATTTAAGGTTCCTGCATGTCTTTTCATGGCTTGCTAGTTCATTTCTTTTTAGTGCTGAATAATATTGCATTATCTGGATGTACCACACTGTATTTAGTTATTCCTTTAAAAATATCCCTGTAAGTATTTGCAATAATATATTTTTGGCTTAATCCTTCAATAATTTATGTGGATAAAAATATTTGTAATAACATTTTTATGCCTTATGTAGCCTCAAAGAAATAATAATAATTTAGTATACATTTTAAATGAAAATCAGCTCTAACTGAAAAATGTTATCTTAAATTCTTATCACTCAAGAATCAAAATTCTGACATCCTGAAGACTTTAACTCACTAAAATAATAAATACCCGAAATTGGATTATAATTAGTTAAAACTAAAAAGGGTGGAAAAATAACTGAGAAATGATAATTAACCTTTTTAGCAATTACAGATTTTTGCTTATCAGCTATTTTATTCAGTTAGTGTTTAAGTTTTGTGTTAAGTAATTAGCAGGTCACATCAGAAGACAGAAAACAATGTTTAACAAAAACGTCTACTTATTCCTGATACACTTGAGATCATTATCTCGCTATGACCTCAGTGTTTTTGTAAAAATTTAGGAAGTCTTTATTTATACTGAAATACGTGAAAGATGCATGCTAATTTTAAGGCTTAGAAATAGAACAGAAGATGAATTTTTTTTTCCTAAAAAGTGCATAAAATTAATTTGACTGATGTGAATGAATATGCCCTAATAATGCTTCGTCAATTTGTGTGAATAATGCTTCTAAATAATTTATATTAATAACTTTATTCTTATCTACAAGTAACTTACCCCACTTAACCAAATCTATTATCTTCATTAGCACAAAGTATGTTGTACTTTTGTTGCAGGTAAGTATGTTTGGTGATATAGGACTGAAGACAGTTAAGAAAAATATCAAAAAAAATAAATTAAAAAAATATCAAGTCCTTATACTATGGTAATAACTATCATATGAGTTGCAAGGAAATGAAGTGGATAGAGGGCAAACCTGTAAATTAAGACATTTAAAGAGCATTTCAAGTTAAAAAGGAAAGGGAACAGCTAAACTACAAAATCTAGGGAAATACATTAGCCTAATAGACCTATAAAGAAATGTATATTAGTGCTTTAAATTTATAAATACAGAATCTAACATTTTTCTACACCAGAAAGGATTATCAAAAGCACATTCTGAGTGTGAACACCCCACATAAATATTCTCAGTGACGTGCCAACAGCCGTACCCTGGAATCTTCAGCTCTTAACAAGACACCAGCACAAAATTTACAACCTGCCAACTCTCCCCTCTAATAACTGATTACTGACATCTTTTCATCCTATGCACCACACAACCCATATTTATTCAAAAAGTCCCTAAGGACTCGGTAAAGAAATTGTCACAGGACTTAGTTCACAAACTCAGAAGGCCTGCGAACACATCTACTAGACCTGTTGTCTTGAAATAGCTTTCATACCTTTCATCATCTGATTCTGGTGTGATCCTGGTGAATATTTTATCTAGAATGTGACATCCTCATTTTTCTAATTCACCATCAAACACGCAAGAATGATTTAATTATTCTAGGGACTTCATTTAAAGGTAGGTCAGAGTCTAAAAAATGAATTATTTTGCATAAGACATTTAAAACAATTCACAGTTGGGCCCCAGTCTAACATCCCAGCCTCCTGTGTCTTCTCCTCTTATCCCATGGACCCAGAATTGTAGTCACATTTGGCCTCTCAACATTTCCTAAATATTCCATATATTTTCATGTCAACACGTCTTTCAATGTACATACTCATTATCTAAAATGTTTCTCTCACCCTCAATTGTCTGCAGGCGACTGTCTAACAAAATCAACACAAATACCATCTCTATTCTAGAGCTACGATCTCAGATCCATTTCTTTCTACCTACCAAACAGAACTCATCACATGTATACCCACCACCCTGTGACATTCAGTAGCCTCTTGTCTCTGTTTGTGATGACCCTGTGACACCCTGAGTAAGAGCACTGGCTTCAGGGTCAGAAGTCCTGAGTCTGAGTCACCACTCCATCACTGATGACTGTGTAACCTCGAGCAAGTTCCTCAAACTCTCTCTGTCTCAGTTTCCTCATTTTTAAAATGGACATATGAATATGTTATGGACTGTTGTAAGCATTCCACAAGGTAACATGCATAAAAGTTAGAATTGTGCTTAGCACATGCTCAATTATTGACCTATTATCTTAATTATTTGCAAACATGCTTGACTGTTTTTTCTAAAAACTTCTGGAAAGAAGGAATTTTTTATCATTTTTCTATCACCAGTCGTTAGTGACTAGATAACAGAAGAACCTCAGTCAAGAGTGATTTTAATTATTCTGTGTATCAGTCGGTGTTCTGTCAGAAAACCGAATGCCACTTCAGTTATTGAAAGCACAAGCCGACTGAATGTAGTGAACGGAATCTCTATAAATCCAGGGGGATGGCCGGAAGAGCTGAAGTCAGAGCAGGCTCCTCTGACGCTTCAGATCTCCTACTGTAGATACGTCCTTGGTAGTCAGGAACTTGCTGCTGCTGCCCAGGTCAGAACCTTCCAGGAATTTGCCACTGATGGTCACAGCTGCCGGCAGGAGCAAGATGGGAGGCTCACGGGAGAGTACCTGTGGAAGTATACTCGTCTACTGTGCTGTCAACGTTCCAAAATGTATATGAGTGCAATGCAGGGGAGACCAGAGCGGGCTTTTGGTGAATGTTAATTGTCTGTTTACATCTGTTACTATGAATTATAGGAATTTGCCTTTTAAATGCATGAAGGTGGTTGAATATCAATAATTTCACACAGTTCAACCATCAACATATGCTTTAATAAGGAGAGATAGTAAAATTTTTATACTTTTTAATTATGATAATAACTGCCAGACCCTTTTTGCTCCATGGCCACCAAAATGGCTGTCATCTATTATCTACGTGACGAGAGCCTAAGGTACAAAGATCTGTTTAAGTCTATGTAGGTATACAAGCTGTGTTGCTTACACGCACGGCAGAGCTGGTGGTCAAAAGAGAGTGAAAGAATGTTTTCTATAACCCTTTCATGCCCTCCTTCATGAACTAAGGCCCAGCTCTTCAAATTCCCTGAACCATTGCTTGGCATCATAGCAAGCAAAGCATAATCTGAAGTCATTCTCAGCAGGATACGTGCTTGAAACATCTCTGCAGGAGAAAATAACTTCAGTTAAGCACATTTCCTATTACTATTAAAGATCATTTCATGAAAATAAAGGGAAAACATTCATCACCTATCCAGACAAGCAGCATTTACATTTATAGAATTGAAAGGGATGAAAAGAGGCCTTTCATTATAAATTTGTAGAATCTGAGGCTTACAAAGTGTGTCATCTTCTCAAGGTCATGAATAGATTTGGGGGCTAGAAACCAGGAGGAGTGAACTCCTATTCAGTGACCTTTTTACTATGCAGTATTTGCTTCTAAGTTAATGATATATGTTGAGACAAAAGTATCAAAATACCAAAAATATTGGTATTTTCTGGTCTAAATGATGTAGTTTAGTATCTAGATTCTCTATTTTTCAAGTACAGACTTCTGTTTAATTTGACAGTCTTTGAAGAAGGGTTACTAAAACAGCAATTAGAATGATTAGTTTCATCAGTATTGTAAGAACATGCTTAATTTGATTTGATTTAATTTCAGCATGACTTTGAATGTTTAATCTAAAAGAACTTTTAAAGATAAACTGAAAGTGTATTAGTTGTATCTTAAAATCAAAATACTAAACTTGGTACATGTTACTAACTTATTCAGTTTGTTTTTGGTCTTTTTTTCCAAAAAATGAGAAGTCCTATTGTAATGGCAAGCAATCTCCACTCACAGAAAATCATTGTATAATATGCAATGTGACTTTTTAAGTTGTCATAATTCCAGAAAATAAAGCATTTATACTTGTGAGCCATTAATATGTCTTAAAGGAAAAAAAAATAGTACCCATAATTTGGGAACTACATGCAAATGAATTATTAATGGAGATGGTTAAATATAATGATTTTACCCAGGCTTTCTTTTGTCATAAGTCACAGGACATCAAAGCTGTTAAGTAAAAATTTCATACTTGACATTTTGATTAACACTTTGATTAACACCATTATGTATGATTCAGTATTGAGTGATAGAGGTTATTGAGGTCTCACAAAAATGTTTTTGCTTAATTATATTAAAGGTATAAACTGTACCAATAAAGAGCTCAGGACTTAAACAGCTCTATGATGCAATTCCATGTCCTGGAAGTCGTTAACTTTGTTCTAGTCAGGGCAGAAGCCAGGTTAATTGTGTGTAATTTTGCATTTAGGGTTCCATTATCCCTTTTGTATCCTCTACTGCCCTACCAAGATCACCAGAGCAGCCACCCTACCACTTTCTTTTTACTCTGTTTCCACTAAAAATCTGAGAATATTTTCCCTCCTCTGTGGTTTGCTGCCATCTTACGCTCCATGGGTGCTCGATTAGGATTTGTTCAGTGTGAAAGGAAATATGAAAAGGGATGATGGTGCGATTACTTCTATATCTCAACACTTCTTCTGCACCTGACTTATATCCTACTGCATTATCAGTAACTAGTCTTCAATCAAAATGACGTGGGGAAACGCGAACCTGATAAAAGTGGAACAGCCGCTGTTAATGTAGGTAAGAAGTCTCAGGCCAGCAGCCGAGCTGCCCCTTGCCCACATCGTTGTCCCTCTGCTATCTCGAAAGCTCTGTTGAACATGGCTTGAAAAATCACTCAGCCATTAAATCTCAAAAATAATGCACAATTAGAAGTCAATGTTAAGTGCCTTGCTCTCAAGCCACAAAAGGATAATGAATAGTGACCTGGAGAAATCACTCCTGTTTGTTGACAACTATATGTTGAAGGGTAGAAGAGGCAGACCCACAGGAGCAACTTTGAGGATATCCTTCTAAATGACTATCTGGGAAATGCCTGTTTAACCTCCTTTCACTTATGGCTATGTTCTTGCTGAATGAAAAAAGAAAAAAAATGAGGTGCTTTGGATGACTTTCCCAATTCTTAGTTATATGTTCCCCAGTCCATGCAGTGTCATACTCCACTGCACCAGGAGAGAGCACAGGATTTCCTTTTATCAACTTCATCCAGATAAGATCTTTTATTTCCTCTCTCAGCCTCAAGGAGGGCACAGCCTTGTCGATGACTCAGTGGTCAATCAGCTCTAACGTGTAAATGCTAGCATGTCTCCTAACCTCGCCCTTCCCAGTACTGCCTTCCATTCCAAACATAGACAAGGATAACATAAAAATAAGTTCTCTTTTATAGTGAAAGGGTTGGCAATCGTCTGGATAGCTCACCTAGGATTATAAGTGAATTAAGAAGGTAGTTAATCTTGTGCACTGATTTGTATTTTTGATAAGACAGACTTGGCTGTTACTTCTTTCTGACTTGTCCAAATCTTCTCAGTTCAATGGCATTTTTCACTAATTACAGTTTAAGCAGGACTCAGACCCCCAAACCAGTTCTGTGTACAGCATAGCCTGACAAGAAAAGAAAAAAATAACAACTCTGTGTAGTTATAACTTGGGTTGTTCCTGAACTTATCAAAGGAGCAGTATCTCTGACTTCTTTCATCCCTTTACGAACATCAAACATGTAATCAACTCAACACTGAGATATTGATTTAGGGGCAGAGCAACTTCATTTCAGGAGAAATCAAAAGATTGAAAACACAGATATACTTTCTTGTCCTACAGGCTATTGTTACATTGAGGAAGAATGCAGAATAAAGCTATTACCAAGAGAGCTAGCCAAAACAATACCATCCTATTTGTTTCTTTAAATAATATCCATTCAATATCAGGAAACATTTTCTAGTCCAGAAAATTCTGAAGGCTACATTTAGAATTTGGACTTCTCATCAGTGTTTCATTTTGAAATCATACTTACTGTTTGGAAAGATGGACAACATTTTTTCCAGAGAAAAAAATGCCATGTATCTGATAAAAATAAGTCAACCTTTCCATTTTTGCTTTACTTAAAGTTTATGTAGTGTAGTTCTCTCAAATGTACAGATAGAATAAAATTCAATGACTTTGGTTTTGGCCCCAGAGTAGAAAGAAGATATCTAAAGACAATGGTGAATAATAGACTGAGGATCATATAGATTGACAATGTGAGCATGCCACGAACATCCAACACCAAGGGTGTAGCAATTAGACACCATAAAATAAACTTATGTTCTATCCTAACCCAATAATAAAACAGTGAAATAATTGGCTTCACCAATTTATCTATGTATATTTCAGTGCATTCCATATATTATCTCTCCATGACAATCCAATAATACAAAAATATTGCCAATATAGTTTAGCAGTATTGTGTTCTATTAAAACAGCAGATATCCAAGCCTGTAACATAATAATTCACGTAATAGAAAATATGTTTACCCATGGACTGCAGCATATTCATGACTGTGAAAAGTATCCTGATGAACAATACTATTGACTTGAAAATAGAAAAAGTGTCTGATATTCACAATAAATAGTGAAAACAGTCTTACAATGAATATAAACCATAGGTTACCATAGAATGCATTCTCAGTCATCATTGCTTTGTTCAGTACTATAAAAATAAATAAAAATCTGAATGAAATAAGCAACAAAAAGTTTAACCTGTACTCATATGAATAAATGGCTTAGACAACACAAATTTCCCAGACATATCTACATGTGGAGAATATGATTTTTGTTAAATGTGCATTGCTGAATTTCTTTCATATGCCTAACACATTTCTTGGTGCAATAAAGCTCAAAAGAAATATTAGTCATGGTCATTTACCAGATGGATTTGTGAGAATAAAGTAAACACATCATGAAATAATTAATAAATTATTGTGTATGTATACACACATGCACATTCTATTTATTTCAGCATTTATTATGAACATAATACCCTGCTAACAGAAAGTATTAGGAATTAGAGTACCATATTAAAAGGATGATTCATTAAGGTGATAATTTTATTTCTGTTCCATAGTCCTTTGTTTTTAGTCTCAGAAAAAAAAATTAGAAACTAATTTATAATTTTTTTTTTATAAACAAGTTTTGTATGACCTTAAAACTTCACTTTCACAAATATACCAAGATAGAAAAATGGTATATAATATTACTTGAAAATATTGTAGGACAGAAAGGAAGAAAATGTAAGAGACACACAAAACGTAATATAATGATAATTTTAAATACTTTCAATGTTGACATAATGAGAGCTAAAATAGCATTAAAGATTGACTCAAAGCTAACTCTAGAATATTCAAATTCAACTGAGTCTATTATTTAGTTTTCCTCTTTGCTAACTGGAAGAATTTTTTTTTTAGCAAATCATAGATTTCATCATATGTGTTAGGTATTTAGATCAGTGGGGCAGCAGGCAGATAGGAGAGGATGGTCGGGAAGATGATGTTATGCCCACCTCCAGCCTAAAGGGACTTTACATCTAAATGAGTGTCAGCAAGAAACCGGGTGGAACTCGACAGCCGTGACTACGCAGTAGCAGACTTAACAGGACATGACCCAGTGCCCATTTTACTATAATTAACATTGCAGTTTAGCACCCCCACCCAAGCCATGGGTTTTTCTGTGTACTCCATGGGTAAGGACATGCGCAAAGGGGCCAAACGTGACTAAGCATTCCAGGGACAAGAGCTGTCAATCAATCAAAAGGCCACCTCTAAGCAAGGGTAGAAGAGAAAGGGGGGCAAAAACTGCCACTGTTCCTCCCTTGGATCAGCCCGCCTCCAGTTCTTGGAGGCGCACTTTTTCTTTCCTCAATAAATCTTATTTAAAATCTTTCATTACTCAACAAGCCATCTCCCAACTGTAACGTTACCTTTCGGGTATGACAAGAACTGGGGTCTTTCCTCTTTACCTATAGGGGTAACATCTGTATTCTTCTATCCCAGGAAAACATCGATGACTATCAAAGTCACTGTAATAAATTCAGTCTTGCCCTTCTACAATCCTTTCTTAATACAAATAGAGGGATCTTTTAAAAATGCCACTGACTTAGCTCTCAAGTCCTGAGCAAAGTTTGCCCTCCTTGCCTTTGTCATGTTTATTGCATCAATCTATTGTACCTCTTTTAAAAGTAGGAAGACTGTTAAGTACTTTAAATGCTCTCTGAAGTGATTTGCTATACAGTGGTTTGACCAAGATGTCCTTCATTGATAAAAAAGACTCAGTTTCAAGTGCTTGTACTTACAGCATAAAACTACCATCCAGTATATTTTAAATATATACGGCATGCTGAAAATTTAATTACCATGAGATGTTATAGTGTTAGACACTCTATTTTTTATTTGCAGTGATTTTGTTTTATTTATATTGTACAGTTTATGTAGCATGCAAGGCACAGATTTTCAGTGAGTTTAAAAATAAGTAATCCACCACTACATGTATCAGAGTATAAAACACTTCCATCACAACAGGAAAGTCCTCAGGCCCCTTCCAGTCACTCCCACTCCACATCATTCCTATTTTCATTACCAAAGACTGGTTCTGCCTATTCTTAAACATGTTGTTAATTAAATTATTCAGTGTCTACAATTTTGGTCTTGTTTCTGCTCAACATAATGTTTTGACTTTCATCTATATTGTTCTTTGTATCTGTAATTTATTCTGTTTCTATTGAAAAGTAGTTTTCTATGCTAAGAATATATCATATATATTATCTCTTCTATTGATGAACATTTGCTTTGTTTCCAGCCTTTATCTACTATGTGGAAAGCCATTATAAAGCATTCATATCAATTCTTTTTGTGGACATTTCTCTTGGGTAAAAACATAGAAATTGAATTCCTTGATCAAATAGATACAAAGATACAGATATAAATACAGATACAGAGTAATTACAGATACATTTGTATATATATATATATATATATATAAATACATTTTCCCTAAGTAATTGTGTTACATCACATCCCCAATGGCACTGTATGAGAGTTTATATTAGTCTGCTTCCTCAACATTTGGTGTTGTTGTGAAGGAAAAACCGGGCTGGTCTAACAAGATAACTCACAAGTCTAGGAATGTGAAAGAGAGGCTGGGCTGGTCTAACAAGATAACTCACAAATCTAAGTATTGGAATACTGATCTGAGTTCTGCTAGACTAACTTGTAAATCTAGGTTAATTAGTGTTGGTTTGCTGTTCATGTTTTTTGCTAGCCAGCTGGGTTTTCAAAGATACATATCTGGCTTTGGAATGTTGGTTTGTTGCCTCCCCGCCTCCACTTTTGTGATGATAATGCTGCTAAAGCTGTTCCATGCCTATTGGCCGAATACCCAAAGCTTGTACTTTACCCTGTAAAACCTCATGCGCACGTCTTGGAGGTGCTCAGAGCTTCGGAGCAGAAGCCCCTCTGAGCCCGCCGGCGTAATACATCTGAGTACTCCAACCCTCCGAGTGGTGCTTGTTTCTTGACTGGCCTGTCATTTCCGTAACATTGTCATACTTTCTAATTTTAGGCATCCAAGTGGCTCAAAAAACTATTAAATTATACTTCAAAAACAAACAAACTCGTAGAAAAAAAAGATCAGTTTCGTGTTATCAGAGGCATGGGGTGAGAAGAGGAGAGAAATTAGATAAAGGTAGTCCAAAGGTTGTAAGATAAATACTAGGGATGTAATGTACAATATATTAAACATAATTAACACAGCTGAATTTGAAAGTTGTTAAAAGAATAAATCCTAAGAGCTCTCTTCAAAAGAATTTTTTCTATTTCTTTAATTTTATATCTATATGAGATGATGAGTATTCACTAAACTTATCATGTTAATCATTTCATAATGTATGCAAGTCAAATCACGCTGTATACCTTAAACTTATACAGTGCCGTAAGTCAATTATACTGGAAGAAAAATAGGTTATTATAGCTGATTATAACTTACATTTCCTTCATGACTAATTATGCTGAACATCTCTTTATAAGTTTAAATGCCATTTCTTATATCTCTTTTTTGTTTCTTAGAAGTACTTGTTTCTTTCTCTTTAAAAGTTTTTGATTGTTTATATTCTGTAGTATTGCTTTGTATAAATCTTTGTGTATTCTGGAAGTTAATCACTTGTCAAATATTCTCTAAAACTATGGCTTGCATTTTCATATCCTTGATGGTGTTTGGTGATGAAAAGAAGTTATTAATTTTGACAAAATCTTATTAAGTGTTTATTTGTGCCATCTCTAATGAAATGCTGCTTACAAAATTTTTCTATTTTTTTCATGTGTTATAATTTTAGTTTTTTACCTGTGGGTATATGATGTAACTCAAGTTAACTCCAGGTATGGCGAGAGGTAAGTGTCAAAGTTAATTTTTTTCAGACATTTGTAAAGTTGTACCAGTACCAATTGTGGAAAAGACTTTCTTTTCACCATTGAATTGTTTTTATGCCTTGTCAAGAATTAAGATTAGAATTTCACTTCTAGCCAAGATTGAGTAACAGAGACTGGATTAACTCTTGTATATAAAACAACTAAAATAAAACAGATGAAATATGTAAAATAATGGTTTACTAATATTTGACATGAGGCATCACAGTGATCTCTGAGACAGAAAAATGCAGTGACCCCTAGGATTGCTCCACTTTAGTATCTGTGGAATGTTTCCAGAACATTGCTGGAACTGAGATGAAGTAGATAGAACTTCAGTTGAGGAAATGGAGCTGGCAGACCAAGAGGGCCAGGATAGCTAGAATTTGTGAAGAAAAATACTAGAAAAGAGAAAGATACCCAAATAGAAAGCAATCTGGAGATCCCCAGATGGTATCCCAAGAGCCCTCAGACAGATTCTGATCAGCACAAGCATTTCAGGAAAATACCAAAGGCCAGGAAAAGAATCACTCAAATAGAGTAAAGAGAAAAATTCTCAGAGATCTCACAGGGCCAGGAATTGTTTTGTGTCCCAATCAACCAAAGTGGGAAATTTAATAAATCCTGGGCATTAAAGTACTCAGGAGAGTATTATCTCAATAGAGAAACAAAATTAGCCCCCCTCCCCACCAAAAAAGGTTTTTCTGATATCTTATAATAAATTTTAAAGCAATATTAGGGAAGATCAAATTATTTTCATATAAATAAACTGTGTTCCAGAATATAATTTAATAATATTCATAAAAATACAAAAATACCCACTCAGCAATATAAAATTAAAATATCTGGCATCCAATCAAAATTATCATGTATGCACAGAGGCAGGAAAAAAATGAATCATAATGAGGAGAAACATCAATCAATAAAAACACACCCAAGAATGACTCAAATGATAGAATCAGGACAGAAGTCCATTAAATAAATAATGGTAACTATATAATGTATTCAAAAAGGTAGAAAAAAATTGAGAATATAAAGTAGATGCTTTGAACATTTAAAGAACTCTCACAAAGAACTTCTAGGAATGAAAACTACAACTTTTAGAATTTAAAAAGTACACTACATGAGATTAACATCAGATTAGATACTGAAGCAGGAAATATTAGTGGACTAGAAAACAGAGCAACTGTCCAGAATGAAACTCAAAGAGTAAAAAAGAGTTTAAAAAATGAAAAGGGCATCAGTTAGCAGTGAAACAACTTCAAGAGATAGTACATACGTAATTAGAGTCCTTGAGTGATAAGAAGGGTTATGAAGTATATTTGAAGGAATATTGACTAGATTTTCTAAATTTGATTAAAAGTGTAATCTTATGTTTCCAACATTTTCAATCAACTCTATACAAAAAGCACAAATAATCTTATTGTTTTAAACTGAAATAAAGAGAACATCTTAAAATCAGCCAGAGAAAAAAGACATCATATATAGGGAAACAAATATAATGATAATAGTAGATTGCTCATCAAAAGCAATGCAAGTTAGAAGACAGTGAAGTGACATCCTTAAAGTGCTAAAAAGAAAACCTGGCAACACATAGTTCTAGATCCAGAAAAAAATTTTCAGAAAATAAAATCAATATAAAGACTTTCAGAAACACAAAAGTTGAATTAGTATATCTGCACCACAATAAATATTAAAGAAAAATCTTTCAGGCAGAAGGATAATGATTTCAGATGGAAGTCTGTGTCAACACTGAAAAACAGAATAAATGTAAATGTGTGGGTAAATACAAAATATTTTCTCGTATTTTAAATCATTTAAGAGATAATTGTTTAAAGTGAACATAAATAACAATGCATTATAGACTTTGTCAATATAGAATATGTACAATAACAGTAGCATAAAAGCCAGCAGGGGAGAAATGGAAGTATATATACTGTTGGGAGGGCCTTCACTCTCTGAATGGGCAAGCTGGACACACCCAGGAGGGCAGATGATTTAGTTCCAGTCTACGTACGAAGGCCAGAGAACCGGGGAACTGTGGTATAGTTCCCATCCATAGACAAACAGGCCTGAGACTCAGGAAGAGCCAATGTTTCACTTCAAGTCTGAAAACAAAAGCCAAAAAAAAAAAAAAAAAAAAAGCCAGTGCCTCAACTCAAAGGTAGTCAGGCAAGAGGAATTCTGTCTCAGGAAAGGGTCAGGATTTCTGTTCTAGGCAGGCCTTCAACTGATTGGATGAGGCTTACCACATAGGGAGGGCAATCTGCTTTACTTAGTGTGTGGATTCAAATGTTAATTTCATCCAAAAACATCTGCACAGAAACACCCAGAGTAATGTTTGAGCACATACATGAGAACCCTATAGTCTAGTCACATTGACATATAACATTCATCCTCACAATGACCTGGAGTATTCATCCTCAAAATGCAAAATTAGCTTAACATTCTGAAATCAATTAACATAATTCACCATTTAAGAGAGAAAACAGATAATCTCCAGAAATGACAGAAAAAAGAAATCAATGTATAAAATATAGCATCTATTTCTGTTTAAATCCCTCAAAAACTAGAAATAGAAGCAAAGAGTGTAAAACTCATAAAGGGAATTCAAGCAATACTTGAGTCATACTTGAAATTGAAAAAGTGAATTTTTCCCTGAATATCAGGAAAAAGAGAAGGGCATTTACTCTCTCGGGTTCTATTCTACATGGCATCAGCAGTTCCAGCTTTTGGAAAAATATAAGGAAAAGAAATTATAGACATATAGTCAGTAAAGAAAGAAAGAAAACTTTCTTTATTAGCTAATAGCATAACTGTCAATGCAGAATATTCTATTGAATTTACACAAAAAGCTACTAGGACTAAAAAGTGAGCTTAGTGAGTTTTCATGATATAAGATCAGTATACTAATCAAATATATTTCTGTATGCTAACAATCAGAAATTGAAATTTGAAAACTGTCATTTACATAAGCATCAAAAATATGAGAAAGTTAGGGATGAATTTAACAAAAGAAGTGTACTGCATGCTAAGAAAATACAAACATGACTGAGAGGAATTAACAAAAACATAGATGAGAATACTTAAAGACCTAAATAAAGAGATAGATACACCATGTTTATGGACCAGAAGAATAAATATTAAAAGGTCATTTCTCCCCAAAATGATCTATAGAGTCAATGCAATACCAATCAAAATTTCAGCAGTCATTTTTGTAGTATTTGACAGGCTGATTCCAAGATTTATATAAATATACAAGGGCACAGAAGATACTAAAAAATAAAAGCTTTGGAAAAGCAGAACAAAATGATAGGACTAACAAAACCAGATCTCAAGTTTTATTACAAAGCCACAGTAAGCAAAAGAGTGTAGTTTTAGAATTAAAACAGACAAATAAATAATAAAATGGAAAAAAAAAAAAAGCCTAATCCTATTTTTTTTGGTTTTTACTAAATTGCTAGGGCAATTCAGTGAGGAAAGGATAATCTCTTCAACAAATGGTGCCTGAACTATTGAACAACAAAATGCAAAATGAACAGATAAGTAAAGATCAAAAAAAAAAAAAAAAAAAACCTTTGACCTTTACCTCACATACATATAAAATGCTTATCTCAATATGATACAAATTCTGAAATTTAAAACCTAAAACTATTTCTAATAGAAAAAAGAGGGAAATCTCTGTAACCTTGAGTTTTGCAATAATTTCTTAGATTGAAAACAAAAAGTACTGCTCATAAAAGAACAAATTGATAAACTGAACTTCATCAAAATGAAAACTGTCTGTTCTTTCATAAAACACCACAAAGAGAATGAAGAAATGAGTCACAGACTGAAAAAAAAATTTGCAAATCTTGTAACTGATAAAAGATTTCTACCTAGAATATGTAAGAAACAAAACTCACTAATAAGAAAACAACCTAATCTAAAGTGAAGAAGATGTGAACATTTCACCAAAGAAGATGATATGGATGGCAAATAAACACCTGAAAAGATATTCCATGCCCTTGTTTCCTAGGAAAGTGAAAATTAAATTACAGGGATATACCACTGTACATCAGGACTGTCTACAATTAAAGACTATACCAAGTGTTGGCAAAGATATGGATAGATTATAACACTCACACCCTACCATTAGAAATGGAAAATGGTATGATCACTTTGGAAAACAGTCTAACAGTTTTTTAATAAGTTAAATATACATTTAAGCTATGTCCCAGTCATTCCGCTCCTAGGCATTTGCTCAAGAGAAAAAAAAAAAAGCTTATATTTACACAAAGTGTTGTACTTGAAATGTTCACAGCAGCTTTGTTAAGTAGTTCTCAAACTGGAAACAATACAACCAGCGATGGGAAGGAAAAAGAGTAAGACAATCATGGAATATCCACAAGATAGGAAACTACTCAGAAATAAAAAGCATTGAACTATTGTTATATGCTACAACATCAATGATTCTCAAAATAATTTTGCTGACAAAAAGCAGACAAAAAAGAGTCTCTACTAAACAATTTCAGTTATAGACAAGACCTAGAAAACATCACTATAGTAATAAAAAGCAGATCTGTGGTTGCTTATAGATGAGGAAGGCAATGTGCTGTGCAAAGGACAAAGAAACAAAGCAGCACGAGTGAAGTATGGAATTTGGGGAGTGATTGTTATGCTTATTATCTTGTGATGGCAATTCTGTGATGACAATTTTACGGATGTATACATATGTCAAAAGTCATCAAAATGTGTACTTCAAATATGTGCTGTTTATTGCATGTCAATTATCCCTCATTAATGCTGTTCAATCAAATCCTAGTGTTTTAAAGCAACAATCACTTAGTCTCACGCATGCACCACTTCCTGAGGCTCAGATAATTTAAGCAGGAATCAGCTGGGTGGATCTGTGCCATGTGCATCTTACTAAAGACCTATGAGTAACACTGGATGACTCTGCTTCATGTGTCTCTCGTTCACTTTTGAGTAGCAGCCTAACCAGCAGAGGGTTCTTCTCATGACGACGGTAGAAATGAAAAAAAGTTAAAAAAAAAAAAAAGCAAGGCATCTTAAATCCTTGATTTGGAAGGAAATGGCATGCAGTCACTCCTGACTCTTTCTATTTGTTAAAGCAAGTCACATAATCAATTTCAGAGTTAAGAATAGGAAATACACATCTCCCTTTACAAGGCTGTAAGTGAGGGTATGTTTGCAGGGATGGTGGAAGAATCGGGCCAGTCAGGCAGTCTAATACACACAAAAGATACAGTATTTTGTTCAAAAAAAGCAATACATTCTGAAAAGTACTCCAAAGAAACAGGAAATCAAATTGCTCTTTACCTCAGTAACTTTCCATTATATTGTAAGTGCTCATCTCCTAAAACCTTGTCTATCAACCTAATCATGAGGCTTCAATACTAAACTGGTAGCTCAGTGTGTCAAATAAATTGTAACAAAATTAATTCTTGAGCATATGATTTTAAAATAACAAAGTTCTTGATTCTATAAAAAACAAAAATGAAAAATGTACCCTCCCAACCACCACAACAGCTCTACAATCATATCAAATTAGCCCTCAGCTACTATGTTGAAATGTAAAGCTGTTCAGACATGGAACTATACATATGTTACATGTAGTTCATATATATTATATATATTGTATATGTACACATATATAAATTTCTCAACCATTATATCTTTTCCATATTGAAATCCTCATGTAGTTCATTATTATTATTTTCAAACTGTTTGGAACTAACACTTGTTCTAAATATTCTTCATGTTTTCAGATTTTACCCATTTCTCTAAAAAAAAAGTCTAAGAGAATTTAAGGCAATTTGTGTGTACATGGGTTTTGGAAAATGTTAAGAGGCATTACTCATCCTCATGGATTGGTAATTCTGCTGACTAACAGAGCTGCCCACACAGTGTTCTAGTTAGTGTAAGAGGAATTTGGAATGTTGAAAATCTCTTGGCCAGATACACTCTAAACTATAAACAAGTAATTCTGAGGGGAGCAAGTTACATTTGTTAAAGTGAGTTAATAATAGTTGTATTATTCACATAGAAGTATTTCTCCAAGGTGAAACATGGGAGGTTTCAGGAGAATTTCAGGTGAAATAAAGTTCCTGTTTTAATCTGACTATAAAACATTGCAATAGTCTTCCTCATAAGTCATAACATTCAAACTGAAAAGACAAGAATCTCTCAGGACATTTTCTTTCTCTGACATTTATAATAAGTGTTTGTTCACAGCAAGAGAAGGAGAGAACTGAAAAACAAAAGGTTTAACTATATCATTTTTAAAACATGTGTGATTTTTCTCTATTAACTGTTCTTTAAAACTGGCTATCTCAAGAGGAATTGTTGTATACAAAACCAAGTCTGTATACATTACCAGGAACCCAATGTCAAAACAATATTTGCTTTTTCTGGCCTTTAATGCTGCAGAAAAGTGGAGAGGGAAGGTAGAAGGAAATATGAGTATTTAGAAGATATTTATTATTTGTTCCACGGGCACAATTCAAAAGAAAGAAAATGTAAAATAATAATAGATCTAACCTTGGAAACTGAACTACAGCGGAGGGGGCCAGGCTGTGAGCATTCCACACCTACCCTTTGATCTTGTTATTATGTGACAGAGGAGAGAAAGGCCCTGCTGCTAGTGAAAAACAGATCAGGGATGGAAAGGTAAATGTCAAGGAGAAAATAAGATTAAAATATAAAACCATAACCAAGGGTAACAACGTTGGTTTGCATGGAATGCCAACTTAAAATAAAAAATCGTAGTGGGAAAACAGAATAAGGGTGAAACAGGAGGAAAGAAAATGAGAAGTTATTAAGGTCATTTTTCGAAAGCACCCAGAAGTGCTAACTTGCCAGTCCCCTGACTTTTCAGCTGAAAGCTATTTTAGGAAAAAATTGAATCACATGCATGGATTCATATTTTTCATAAGAATTAACTGGGTAATTAGGGGGGCTTTCTTTGTTGTTTTTAATTGAACCCACTGGACTATACTTATATATTGACCAATTTTTCACAAGATCTTGTTCACATTGATATCCCCACGCAAGAGATTGTCACACTGATATTTCTGTAACTATCAATTGTTAAAATAGTAAGGCCTGACCGGGGAAGTTTAGAAATAACTGAACACAGGAATACAAATAATCTCCTAGTTCAGGACAATGATGGCAACACAAATTAAACCTTTCTAAATCCTGCACCTCCTAGAGGTGATTACATTAGAAGAAATGCTTGTTTGCGGGCCACATTGTTTGTCTATTTCCATATTTAATTAATAACAATGACAGATCAGGATCATTCAATTATCAAACCATATAGAGACAGAGATTTTATTCAATCTATTTACATTATTGGCCTTGACATTTTCTGAATCATCATTGCTTGTATTGACAGTTCAGAATGGTCCTAATGATGTTCACAATCCCAGTTTTCCTTCCTGGGCATGTAGGAACCTACATTTTACAACTTAAGACATGTACTTGACTATCTAAAATACAGTATATACCATTAGGACCATTTACTTTCCTTACTTTCAATACTAATTGAAAAACTTCTGAAATTTTATTAATACTAGCAGAAAATTTAAAAGAAAAAGGGAAGATAATCAATGCAAATAAATACAATATATGTATACATGTGAAGATCTCTGAAATCATACATAGAAGGGATAATTTTATGAAAAAGTGACAATTATCAAACTTGGCATATTAATAAGAACATAAATAGGACAATAACTTTAAGTGAATTACATAAAAATGTTAACATCAACAAGAGAATACAGAGCCTCTAAAGATTAGGTTATAGGTCATTTTTTTTTCAAATTTGTAAAAAACAAAAATTAAGCACAACAGATTTGTAGAACCATCTTAAAATATAGAAGACAAATGGCATGGTCTTCAATTTATTGCATACGATAAACGTGGTCTTGATTTTAAAACATGACAAAGATTATAAGAAAAAGAAAAGCCATTGTCACTTGTCTATGAATATAGCTAAAGACTAAAAAAATTTGTAAAATTACACAGTGAAATATATTTTTGAAATAGCAGAAGTTCATTCCAGGAATAAAAGGCAAGAAAGACACAAGTAATTCAATTCTGTTCTCCATCAAGACAATACAAAAAAAGACCATACAAAATTATAATAATAAAATCACATGATTATATAAATATAATTTTAAAAGCATTTTTAAAAGTGAAAATATTTATTTAAAGACAAAGATAACACAAAGAAGTAGTACTTATTTGATATGATCAAGAGGATCTTTTTGTTTAAAGAATACAGAGAAAAATATAAGAGCTATTCTTTTTCTAATATATGTATGTTCATGTATGACTGAAGCATTATGCTATAGACCAGAAATTGACACAATATTGTAAACTGACTACACTTCAATAAAATATATATATATATATATATATATATAAACAAAACAACAACAACAAAACCAGGGAAAGAGAAAACTGGAGGAGTCATTTAACACCCCATTTAATTAGCCGTGGCCTTCTTCTCAGACCATTCAAGACCTTCTGCAGCCTCTTCCTAATACATCGCCACCTCCAGCCATGCACTCAAAAGAGGAGAAATTTTCTACTCTGTCTCCTGTTTCTTTTCCACCCCACTCTCAATGTGGCGCATGCCTCTTGTATATCAGCTCAGATCCTCCCAGCTCAATATTTCTAAAGCCAATTATTTTCAGTAATTATATTGCTATTCATATAATATTTTACTATACATCAGGCAGGGTTCTGGAAACTTTGAATGTGTTCACTCACTTAACCCTGAGAGCAACCACATTTTTAGTATTATCTACATTTCATTTTATTTTCTGGGGGGGTAATTAGGTTTACTTACTTGTTTTATTTTTAGAGGAGGTCTTGGGGATTGAACCCAGGACCTTGTGTATGCTAAGCATGTGCTCTACCACTTGAGCTATACCCTCCTCCCATTATTATCTACATTTTATAGATGTGGAACCTCATCTGAGAAGTTATGCCCCTTTCCTGAAAATTTTCATCTGGTTGGCATGAAGTCAGAATTTAAACTTATGAGTCTCCAAAGCCATGCTTTCAAAAATGTTTTATATGTATGCTTTTTACTGGTTTTACATTCCTGGGTCAGAAAACGCATTTTCTAAAGAATGACCCTCATCCTCTGACAGTTCAGTGTTTTATCTCCACCTTTTATAACATTTCTTAAGTTATATTTCATTCTTTGATCTTGATGTGCATGTACAATAGCCAGTTTGGACTCTAAGCGCTTTGAAAGTAAATTCCAAACAAACTAGTCAGGAACTTGGATAGTGAAGGCATAGGAAGCATCTATATTTCTTTATCTACATACGTTGAATACCTTGAGTTTACATTGATATGTCCAATTCCAATTTAATATCATAGATTTTATTCTAGTTTTCTCCCTTTCCATATTTGTATGTCTTATTGTCTCTTCTTTGACATTAAGAAGCTTGGTTACTATAATCCTCATTATATTTACTTATTGAATTAACCACCCTAAGTGTAATTACCGTTTTGTTGCTGTCACCACCCTCTTCACCCTACTGGGGTTTCAATATGCCACACCATCACTATCTTATAATGGACACCCTTTATCCCCACTCAGACCCAGCAACTCTGCATATTATGACTTCCTTCTCTGTGCTGGGTGTGTATGCTATTTCACTTCTCACTGTGTAATTATTTTGGACTGAATTATTCAGAAGAGAAGAAAGACAAAAGAAGAAAGGAAGGAAAGAAGGAAGGAAGGGAGGGAGGAAAGAAGAAAGGGAAGGAGGAAGAAGAGAAAAAAAGGAGGGAGAAAAGAAAGGATCACTATTAATTTTTAAACATTTGAAGCGTTCTGAGAATATTAATTAACAAAAAGATACTTATTAAAAATGCTTTGGAGGAAGGGCAAATATAAACCTACCAACCAAAATTGCAAAATTTTAAAAACTTTTTGACATAAAAATACTACATGTCTGTATCTATGAACTGTCATAGTATACATTTAAAACAGTGGTCAGAGAAGAATTCATAGCCTTAAATAGTTATATCAATGAAAGCAAAGGAATAATATTAAGTGAATTAAATTCCCAACTCAAAAACCCAAGGTAAGCACCAGAAAGGAAACAATAAAGATAAAATCAGCAATTCAAGAGGTTAAACACAGAAAAGAAAATAACCAAACTAATTTGTAAATAAAAATGCTTTTCTTGAGAGAAGCAAGATGGCAGAGTAGAAGGACGCTTGTAGCTCACTCTCTCCCACAAATACACCAAAACTCACATCTACGGACCTACTCAGCCAACCAGAGCACCTGCCGAACTCCAACAGAACATTGCCCTCTTCAAAAAATAAAGACGCCAAAAATCTGGTAGGAGAAAAGGAAAAAAGAAAGAAGAAAAAGCAAAACAGTGCGGGACCGATCCCATGGGGAGGGAGCAGCAAAGGAGGACTGGCGCTCATTTGGTGGGTCTCTCCTCTCCAACAGAGAGGCCAGCGGGATGGAGGGGGAGCCTCCGAGGCTCAGATCTGCCCCAAGCACCCCTTGACCAGCAGAACTGAGTTAAATGGGCACAAAGGGTCCCCATGACACCCAGCCCGAGATGCGAGCCGGCAGCTGGGGGCCGGGACAGGCCGCCCAAGCTAGGCGGAGGACTGGGGTAGCTGCACTGAGGCAGCCCCCGGGGACTGCTGTGCGCCGTGGCTGGGAGTGGATGGAGCAGAACAACCTTGGTCCCCCATAAATTGTGAAAAAAGTGAAGCAACACAGCTGGTGTGCCCTGGGGGAGGGTCACCGTAGCCTTTGTCTCCTCAGCCACAGCCACTATCTCCTCCTGTGCACAGCACCAGGTTGGGGGTGGGGCCAAGACCTGAATCCACACCCATTGCCTCTGCAACCTCCTAGGCAGGACTGAGACTTGTTTACAGCCCGAGGCAGATAGGATCTTTCTGCCCTGGCACCTTAGAGAATGCGCACTGCCAAGAAAAACAAGGAGCTGAGATTTGGCACAGAGCAGGGGCGGTGCTGTTCTGCGGTCTTCCCAGAGTCCACCTTCAGAGCACTGACTTAAGGTGGAGCAGGTAGCTGCACAGAGCAGTGGAACAATGGGCACCTGGAAAGGGCGGGCGGCCACCCACCTTTCCTGGCAGGAATGCAGCACCTGACCACAGTGCTGGAAGGGGGCACAATCCACCTACTTGCCTCGCCCAAGTGCAGCATCTTACTGCTGCATAGGGAGGGGAAGTGGCCCGCCTGCCCACCTGGTAAGAGCTTAGCAACTGACCCAGTGTTGGGAGGGGTTGCGATCTGCTAGCCAACAGCCACTGGGAGCAGCACAGTCCAGGGTGCCAACAGAGGGCCTTTGGAAACAGCAAGCTGAGTTCACGAAACAGGGTGAAGACACAAAGACCTCTCAATAAAACCACACTGTCTCCAGGAGAACTAGATAACTGATACTCCTTAAGCCACAGTGCCAGAGAGATATAAGCAATATGAAGAAGCAGAGGAACCATTCCCAATTAAAACATCAGGAGAAATCCCCTGAAAGCATGATCAAGGAAATAGACATTGATGGCCTACTAGATCAAGATTTCAAAAAAGGAGTGATCAAAGTACTGAAGGAACTAAAAGAAATAGTGTTTAGAGACATAAAATGTCAAAAATGAAATAGAAGCTATAAAGAAGAACCAAGTACAATTTATAAACTCATTTGCGGTGATGAGAGCTGACCTAAAGGCTGTACAAAGCAGGCTAGATAATGCAGAGGAACAAATCAGTGACCTAGGAGACAGGACAACAGAAAGCACCCAATCACAACAGCTGAGAGAAAAACAATTAAAAAACAATGAAAACAATATAAGGGACCTATGGGATAATATAAAGCATGCCAATCTACACATAATAGGGGTTCCAGAAGGGGAAGAAAGAACAAAGGGGATTGAAAAGGTACTGGAAGAAATCATGACTGAAAACTTCCCAAACCTAAAGGAATCAGATATCCAAGTACAGGAGGCTCAGAGGGTCCCAAACAGGAAGAACCCAAACAGACCCACACCCAAGACATATCATCATCAAGATGGCCAGAGTCAAGGATAAAGAAATGATTCTAAAGGCAGCAAGAGAAAAACAAAGAGTGAATTACAAGGGAACCCCTAGAAGGCTCTCAGCTGATTTCTCTACACAAACACTACAGGCCAGAAGGGAGTGGCAAGACATATTCAAAGTCCTGAATGAAAAAAAGATGCAGCCTAGGATACTCTATCCAGCAAGGCTATCCTTTAGAATAGAAGGAGAGATACAGAACTTCACAGACAAGCAAAAACTAAAAGAGTTTAGCAACACTAAACCCATGCTAAAAGAAATATTGACAGGTCTACTCTAAATAGAAAAGAAGCAGGATGCTACACAAATGAGAAACTCAGAACTGGAAAGGAGGTAACTGCCATGAATTACAAAAAGAATAAACACAAAATTGTAAAAGAAGACATCTAAATCATTAAGAGTGGGAGAGGGAAGCAAGGAAAGCCACTGTGGAAAACAGTATGGAGATTCCTCAAAAGACTAGGAATAGACTTACCTTATGACCCAGGAATCCCACTCCTGGCCATATATCCAGAAGAAACCCTACTTCAGAATGACGCCTGCACCCCAATGTTCATAGCAGCACTATTTACAATAGCCAAGACATGGAAACAGACTAAATGTCCATCAACAGATGACTGGATAAAGAAGAAGTGGTATATTTATACGGTGGAATACTATTCAGCCATAAAAACCAACAACATAACGCCATTTGCAGCAACATGGGATGTTCCTGGAGAATGTCATTCTAAGTGAAGTAAGCCAGAAAGAGAAAGAAAAATACCATATGAGATCACTCATATGAGGATTCAAAAAAACCAAAACAAAACTAATCATAAATACAAAACAGAAACAGACTCATAGACATAGAATACAAACTTGTGGTTGCCAAGGGGGCGGGGGGTGGGAAGGGACAGACTGGGATTTTAAAATGCAGAATAGATAAACAAGATTATACTGTATTGCACAGGGAAATATATACAAGATCTTGTGGTAGCTCATAGCGAAAAAAATGTGACAATGAATATATATATGTTCATGTATAACTGAAAAATTGTGCTCTACAGTAGAATTTGACACAATATTGTAAAATGACTATCACTCAATAAAATTTTTTTAAATAAATAAAATGTTATTATTAAAAAATGCTTTTCTTAAAAAAAAAAAACCAACAAGGTAACATAATTAAAAAAATACTGTACATAAATGTGAAATTCATGGATAACTAGAAGAGATTGTTAAAACCAAACCAGAATAAAAATTATAAAGGATATTTTGCAAAATTTCATACAAATCAATTTTAAAGCCTAGATAAAATCCATGATTTTCTAGAAAAAAATTTATCAAAATTGACTCAAGTTGAGGTTGAAAGCTTAAACAGATCAATTTCCATGTAAGTAGAGAAACGTATCAAAAAAAGGACAAGGTTCAGATAATTTTATATGTAAATTCTTTCACCCTTCAAAGATTAAATCATTCCAATGACTTTTTATTTTAACAATGCAAAATCTGATTGTGGTAGGCAGAATTCTAAGACAGTCCCAAGATTTCCACTTTCTAATGTAAATGCTCTCTTCAATCCCCTTCCCTTTGTGTGAGTAAAACCTGTGAATAAGATATCACAACCTTGATAGTATCACATTTTATGGCAGAAGGGCAATTATCCTGTGTAGGCCTGACCTAATCAAGTGAATGTTTTAAAAAAAGGATTTTCTCTGGCTACATGGTGGTGGTGGAGACAGAGAAATGTGCTCTTGGTTGCCTCGGTGAGAAAGCAGCAGCTGTCACGTTCTGAATTTCCCATGGACATCCCTTGGCAAGGAGCCACCGCCCACCTGGAAAAGTTGCGAGTGATCTCTGGCTAACATTTTCTAAGAAAATGGGGACCGTGATCATACAGCTGCAAGAAAATGAATTCTTTCAACAGACTGAGGGAGCTTGGAAGCAACTCTTTCCCTAGTCAAGCCTCCAGATGCAGCTGACTGATACCCCGATTTCAGCTTGTGAGCTCCAGAGAAGGGAATCTCGCTAAAATGTGCTGCACTTCTGATCCTCAGAAACTGGAAGATAATGAATTTGTGTTGTGTTATGCTGCTAAATTTGTGATTTGTTACGATTTGTTATGTAGTAACAGAGTACCAATAGGCTCATCAAACACAACAGTAAATTAGGATACACTGACCTCCTGTGTGTCCAAGTGTAGAATCTCTGAAAAAGACAATGCAACAGACAACATTACCTAAGCAGTATCCCTATTAAAACGTTTAAACTTGTATCTGAGTATGAGAAACCAGCCAGACAAATCCACACTGACAGACACACCCCACAACCACTCGTCTGGTTTCCTCAAAAATATGTGTCGTGGAAAAAAAAAGGTAGGAAAGCGTACTATGTTAAAAGTTTAAAAGAGACTAAAGTGCATTTTAAACGCAATGCACAACCCAAGCAAGACCAAGAAAAAAAGTCTATCAAACACATAAGTTATATTGTCATATCATAAATAACATACTATAAACATTAATGACATAAATGAGAAATTTTAAATATGGGCCCTATAGTATACAATGCTATTTTGTTAACGTTAAATTTTCTGAGCCTGTCCATTGTTATATAGTTATGCAGGACAGTGCTCTCATCTTAGACAACATGTGACAAAGCGTTTAGCAATGAATTAATATCCTGTCTGTAAACTACCTCTCAAATGGTTGAGAGAAAGAGAGAGAGGAGAAATTAATGTGGTAAAATGTTTAAGGATGGTGAATCTGCAAGTATCTGTATCCATTGCAATAATCTCAATTATAATACCCCTTTCTATGCATTTGCATTTAAAAAATAGTGAATAAGGATCAATAGTTGCTGATGGCTTCAAGTTCCTGCATTTTAAATAAAAATATTTCCATTATTCATCTAGCTCACTATAGGTTTTTTTTTTCTACAAGAAATGAGGCCTGAATTTAATAATTTTTGGGGTCCTCAAGATAATCAATTAAGTAATTTTCTTTTAAACAGTTAATGTAATGAAACACATAAATAAATTTTCTAATTGTAAAACATCATTGTCTTCTTTGAGTAAATTATTTTCAGCCATGGGAGATTAATCTGGTGGATTGATTTGCTATTGTGTTTCTTCTTTTGAGTCTTATTCACAAATGAGATTGCCTTCTAATTTTCCTTTTTTCTCGTCATATCTTTATTCACTGTTTAAAATCAGAATATGAAAGCCTAATAGAAGTTATTAAAAAGCTTTCCAGAGTTTCTTTTCTATTTTGCTGCCAATGCCCACCAGTAGATCACAGCACATCAGGAATAATGACTGTTCTCTAGTACTTTTTGTCTTATTAATGCCAGGCTCACATACTGTTTTTAATAAAACTATATTGGAAAAAAAAAAAAGAATGAGGACAGGTATGTGGGATGGGAAATGGAGATTGGAAGGCCTGTAAGGAGCTAATTTTAATAGTAAAAAGCAAATGGCTATACTGCCAGTGAAAAGGGAAGGACCTCTGGCAATATTTAGTTCCCTCTGGAGACTGGATTGATACAATGTGGAGGAGTAGTTGGGAATGATTCCATTTTCAGACACTAAAAGCAAATGACATGGTACTAGCTAGTTATATTTTGACTAATATATTCTTTAGCTCTAAATTTACTTTAAAAGACTGATTTATATTATACTTGATAATTCATATAAAAAATCACCACTTCCTGCGAGTCTTCCAACATCCCCGTGATGTAAACAAGGCTGAAGATACTAGCTCTATTTTGGAGATTATACAATTGAGACAGGGAAATTAAGATACTTGACAAAGGTAGTGCAGACAATGAAGAACCAAATTTAAAACCAGGCTCCTAGATTTTTGGAATTTTTATTTCTTCCTGCCATGTTCTTATGAGTTGAACTGTGTCCCTCCCACTCCTAAGCAGGCATGTTGAAGACCTAAGTCCCATACCTCAAAATATGACCTTATTTGGAAATAAGGTGATTGTAGATGTAATTAAGTAAGATGTCATACTGGAGTAAGGTAGGCATTGGATAAACTGGCGTCTTTCTAAAGAGAGGGAATTTGGACAGTCACACCCACAGGGAGAACTCCATGAAAAGATGAAATGCCCAAGATGGCCAGTAAGCCCACAGAAGCTAGAGGAGAGACATGGAACAGATTCTCCCTCACAGTCCTCAGAAGGAACCAACTCTGCCAACAGCTTGATCACAGCTTTCTGGACCCTAGAATCATGAGGTAATAAATTTTTGTCTTTTAAACCACCCATTTCGTGGTGCTTTGTAACCACAGTGCTAGTAAATTCATACACATCCTTTGCTGTACTTTCAGGTAGGAAATTGAAATGATCAAAAATTAAATAAATGTGTTTTGTATTTCCTCCTCTTACTTCACTAAACTTTCATATATGTTATGATTATTTTCATCTAATCTCATATGCTGGAATGATGTAAATATTATAGAAAAGCAATTTACTTTAAACTTTAACTTGGATCCAGATGGACAAAATTTAAATTTACGGAGTGGAAAATCATAACATGTCTTTTATGTAGCTGTATGTTTCTGAAACTAACATCTTCATATATAATTATAACAGATCATTAATCCTCAAAGTTTCCATTTATCATGCAGGTTTTTGAAATTAAAATATAGTGATAATTTTATTTCTATTCATGTGAAGGCACAGTTAATATTCTGTGAATTATTCAGCATAAGTAAGTCACATGAAGTATTTCATAAATGTTTATATTAAACAATGGTTCTTTGTTTATATGAAATTTAAATTTAACCGTATTTCCCTTTTTTTGTCTGGTACCCCTAGACTACCTCAACTAATAATTTTTGGCTACAAGATTTCAAGTGAATAAAAATCAACAAAGCCATAATGAATCCTCCAGAAATGGCACTGTGTCAGTACCAGATGGTAGGGAGAGGTTAGTAACTAATACAATTGACAAAACAACAAAATGTAATACATCAAAAGTTGCATTGATATCAAGATCACCCATTATTGTGAATCAACTGATTCAAAAGAAGCAATTTCATATTGTGAATGAAAAATAGTACAAACCTATCAGTAAACAAAGAATGCTGAAACCATCAAGTCCTCAGCGGCTGCCACCACCCTTTAAGGAAGACAATCCTGCAGCCCAGCCTCTGCAGCCACTCACAATGGTGCACCCTGAGGGGACTCAGAATAAGAAAGGACAGGATACTGGCCCTAGATAGCTAGGTGCTTGTCAAAGAAATGAATTCAATGAGCCCAAATGTTTGCTTCCTCCCATACATAGAAAAGCGCTAAATTCTTTAACTTGAGATGCCTGGTTTTCTCCAGTTAACAAGTAATCTTTTAATGTTCCAAATACCTGGTCTTTATTGTAAAACTCCTAAATATCCTAGCTCCTCCCCTGCCTCTTCGGAGCAGTCCCTCAGAACTATCTGAGAGGCTGTCATTCCGGGCTCGAAGGGGTTCGAGTTCTCAGAAATGTCCGCCAAATAAAACATAGCTCTCAACTTTTAGGCTGTGCATTTATTTCAGTGGACAGTATCTATCCAGGAACTACTGATCACCTTCAGTATCTTCATTTTAAGATAAACCAACAGCAGTAAATTGAGTATTCAGATTGATACTGAAGAATAGAATATGCCAATGTCTTACAGTAAGCAAGAATAATAATCTAAAGTATTTATAACTTTATGAATAATAATGACCCATTTGCTTTTGATAGGTTAAACATTTGCTTTCAATTTTAAGGGCACTTTTAGGATATATTATCTTACTGCACTTTATAAAACAGAATACCTGAATTTCAACCAAGAGTTCCTTGCTAGTGTTTGCTCTCGCTGTTCTTTGGTGATAGCACATTCTTCTCCCAGATTGTTAGATGGCTAGCTACTTCATGTTGTTCTGTTATCAGTTCACACCCCACCCTCTCCAAGAAGCTTTCATTGGCCACTTTCTAAAGTAGAACTGACCATATTCACACTATTACCTCATTGTATTTTTTCTTAATGCTTAATACTATTTGAGCTTGCATTTTCAATATGCTTTTTGTTTATTTCTGATGTACTTTTGTTTACTTTTAAAATATAATTACCTTACTGGTATCTAAGTTCCATGACGTCCAATGTCTTGTCTATGCAATTCACAATGGTATTCTCTGAGTTTAGCCCTGTACTTAATGTAAGCATGGTATGGAACTCCCACATTTAATTAATGAGTAAATTAATCTATCTTGAATGATTTGAATATTCAACAGAAATGGAGCATCTATAATATATGCATAGATGGTGGTTACAAAAAACAGCCAAATATCCAGTCACTAAACTTTCATGGAAAGAGATAGAACTTAACTACTTAATCAGTATGCCCATAAATTCTGTAGGCTACATTTTGTGTTGAAACATTATGATAATATGTATACCTAAACTCCTTCCTTTATGCATCAAAATGCCCTAGAAAATGTCCTGTTCTCTTTTGTTTTACATTTGCCTCTATATAGAGTGCTCTTCCTTTATATTCAAGCCTGTCTTCTCAAATCTGTGGTTAACTTTCTTAATATCTCCTGATGTTCTGTGGTACACAGGATTTTAAGATAAGCCCCAAATGAGCCAAATTGTTGTATAATTCTTTCCCCTTAAGTGTGGGCAGAGCCTGTGACTTGCTTCTAGCCAATAAAATATGACAAAGGTAATGGGATAGCCATTCTCATGATTAGCAGCCTACAGCAAGACATTCTCCTTCAGATTCTAAAGAAGTAAGCTGTCATGTTGTAAAAGGGGACCTGTGAGAGGGCCACATAGCAAGGAATTGAGGGCTCCTAGGAGCTATGAGCCCCAGCTGATAGTTAAGAAGTATACAGAGACCTCAGTCCTACAACTAGCAGGAAATTAATTCTTCCAACAACCAAGTGTGTTTGGAAGAGGCCCTCAAGCTCTAAAAAGGAATGCAGCCCAGTCAAGACTTGCATTGAAGCCTTGTGGGACCCTGAGCAGAGATCCCAGCAGAATGATGCCTGGACTCCTGACCCATAGAAACTATACGGTAATAAATATATGTTGTTTTAAGTCACAAAGTTGTGGTAATTTGTTACACAGCAATAGAAAACCATTGCATGCTACCTCACCTACAAAATGTCTCTACCTTTTCTCACATTGATTCTTCTACTTGTAATGACTTCACATCTTACCCCTCACTTCTGCCTCATGACTTTTACTTATCCTATGGACTCACATCATGTGTCACCTCTCAAAAAGACTTCTGTGACTTGCACTATAGAATAAATTAGGTTGCATCCCTGTCTCTTCCCATGATAACTGTATACACTCTCTTACATTTTTTTTAAAATGGGTTTACACATGAGGCTCTTAAATAAAAGAATTATTCTTTATTCTTATTTTATCACACTCTCTAATATAGTTTACTGTGCTCCCATAACTTATAGAAGTGGACCCTAAATTCCAAGTTTCAAGTGGTCCTCATACTCCTAGCTGCATCAGAATCACACAAGCTCTAAACCCCATTCTAGACCTACCTACTGTGTTCATATTTGGGTGGGTAGGAATGCTCTGCCCAACTAATCTTCTTATCCTTATATATTCTAACAATCAATCACATTCACCAGGAATTACAGAAGCATGGAATTAGCTATATTTTTGTGAAACTGTTATACTCTCTCATTCCTTGGCACTTTTTCCCTTTTCTTCTCATCTTTTTTGAGTATTTATTATTTTACTTTTGTCTGGTTAAATCACTCTTTTTTTCCAAGTTCAGCTTAAAAGGCAATTCTTCTAAAAAGCCTTCCTCAATCCCTAGACCTTCTGATTATCACTCTACAAAACATAGCATTAATTATTCATTTACAAGTATCTCTTTCCTACAGTCTTTAAAGGTGCACCTTGTGTTAGATTAATCTTTGTGCCCCAAGTTGATACTATGGTACTTGAAACATAGGATAGTAATATTTTTCTAAATGAATAAATAAATTAATGTTAGAGTCATATAAGTAGAAATTCCGTAGACATATGGCCCTATAACTTCAAGAGTCCTCCTAATTTGTAGCATCAGAGATAGTTCTTGAAATAGTGATGTTCTAAAGTGAAAAGACATGTGAGACAATCCAACCTCCACTTTCAAGAGATTTTGATATGTTCCACATTCCTAAGAATTATTGCCTAGTGAACAACTCTCACCTGAGAATTATTGCCTAGTGAAAAACTATTGTCAAAGGCAGGTTCAAATTTTTCTAGGTACTTTGGGGTATAGAACAAGTTTGGAAACAATCATTAAAATAATGAAGCTAATGTTCACGTATGTTTCATGGAAATCCATCATATTACTTTGATTATGATCCTAGATCACAGCCCCTGGAAAATTCCTTTGCAGAAGAGAATTACTAGCAAACTAATTAAATTAGAGAACTGTGCATGTTCTTAATGCCTGGAAGTACATTAAAAAGTACTTATCTTTCAACATGTTTTATACTTTGTGCCAAGATCATGTTGGAAAAACTCTCTTACATTATAAGGCATAAGAGTGAATGGATGGCAAATAAATTTTAAAATCTGAAATAAAATCAAAATAACAAATTTTAATTGTGCTTTTTGGTCACAAATATTAAACCAAGTCTCCAAATTTCAGCCACAGACTGCTAGAAACACCTGTAATTGTAACCTTAGTATAAATTATATTTTTTTGTTACAGGACTAGCTTCAGATCTAGTGAACATTATTTTGTCACTTTTTATATTTAAGTTCATGAACTATGTTAAAGAAATATATGTATCTTGATCAGTAACTTCATGGCTCTCTATAGGTCCTTTTATTTGCTATATTTTTTAGATTTTACTCCATGTTATCATATTACAGTTAGGACAGTGAAAGAAAATCTGTGTCTCCCAAAATATCATTATAACACAGGACATTTAAATGTCTAATTTATTCTAATCTGATATCTATATCACACAAAACTATCTCACATTAGATACTAATTAAGGACCTTTATTGATCTTTCAGAGAGCAATTATGGATGGTCATGAGCAGATATAAAATGAACTACCTTTAATCTTATAGTGATTGCATTGGTCAGTATGTAGCCTTCTACTGAATAGAACTAGGCCTCATCACATAATCATTTCATTTGGCAAATTATAATATGGTACCCTATTAATGTTGCCTAGATTTCAACCAAATGACTATGTAGATGTAAAAGACTTAATATCCCATTAGCAACCCCATGATTCATCTAGTCCCCCAGGCTTATTTCTAATCATAGCTTCTAATATTACTTGTAATATTGGAATGTAGGAATGTACATATGAAAAATTTAACAAATTGAAACTAGAATGGTAGAAATATATACCAGGTAAAAGCTCTCTTGCAGATGACAGTTTATTTATTTTCATATACCTATCAAATCTATTTATTAAATTCAGCTTAAAAGTATACACACCTATTTTATACTGGCAAATCTACCAGCGAACAATTATGTTCTCAAGCAAAGTATGTTATCGTAGAATAAACAAAAATTTGCTTGGAAAAATACAATCTATTAGCTAAGTGTGGCTTAAAGATTAGTGTACCTCTGTATTACCACTAACTGTTGATACTTACTTCAGACAAGATTATTCAAGTATGATAACTAAGAAGATAGGAAAGTAAAAATAGATTATGAAGAGTTTCCACCTTAGCAGAGACATATTTTATGAATAGCATATATAAGGGTGGAAATATCTCTATTAATACTTGAATAACATGAATAAACATTTCGAAGAATCATTAAGAATAGTCTTAAAATGAAAACAATAATGAACAGTGTCCACATATCTAAAAAAGAAAAAAAAAATCCTATGGATAGATTCAAAGACTTGAAAAAAATCTGAGAACTATAGTAATATAAAAATTTTCTACTGACCTTTATCCATTCACAGTCAAGCTTGAAAAATGTGAAACATAATAGGGATTATACAGAGAACAATTAATATAAGTTTTTATCTTATGCTGAGAGGATAAAATACTCCATTTTGACAAAGAAACTGGTGGTATAAAGCATGTATTTTAGTAAGAGACTTTGCAATTATTTCTTCCCTCTAACACCTGGAAATTAAGATAATTTATTGTAAATACGTCTAATTCTATGGTCTTCCTATTAAGACTGATAAGAAAATTTTTTTATTTAATAATAAGCACATATAATTCATAAAAAACTATTGGCTAAATCATGATCGACATTCTGTAAAATCTGCTTATCTTAACTATTACAGATTCTATTTATGTTGTCTTCTCAGGTACACATTTTGTTGAAATACTTATGTGGAACATAGTATCAAAGTCTCTGTGTGTAAAATACATTCTTGAAATTAGAACAGTCATAAAAAGGGAAATCTAGAAACTGTCACTAAAAAAGCAATGCAATTCAAATTATTTGAGGCAAATAATAAATTAGTAGTCAATGTGTATAGATGGGTACACTAAATATGTAGGAAGGTTTACAATTAGAAATGAAGATGAACTCTGGGTTAAACATTGTGGGTGGGCAGATTTTGTTAGATGACCACTAATATCAAATAAGCTCTGATCATAAGCACTGAATAACAGTGGAAAAGGGAGTAGCAGTATTTAATATTTCTATGTCTTTTAATAGTTATATGAATGTCTTCCCAATAGAATATGATTGATTTAATCATAAATGTTGTATGAAAAAATTAAAAATGGGTATGGTAAAATAGGATTGTAGGCTTCTAGATAAGTAATATGTGATTTTCAGTACTTATTAAGGTCAAAAATGTTATTTTTGGACACATTTTTGAAATTATGATGGATAGCATACTTACTTTAGCCAGAAGTTATTGGTTGAAAGATGTATGTTTTTTATTACAATGAACCCCATGGCCAATTTAAGATGTTCCAAAAAATTAATTTCCATTACATTAGTGGTTTTCAATGATTCTAACAAATTTGATGTTTAAACAAGTGTAGTCTTCATACACACACACACACACACACACACACACACACACGTATATATGTATCTATATATGGAGAATTGTCTTCAGAATTCAAGTAATGCAAATGGTCCTTGATACCCACTTTTTTAAAAATAGAATTTTTGCCCCTACATAGTGATAATACTTGATCACTAAAGTATGTTAATCAAATCATTAGCTGAGTGATAACATATAGTATCCTAGCTGCTTATTGTGAAAGAGATTAAAGTTTCATTTCCCTTGCTATTTTATAAATTCTACTTATTCTATGAAGATTCTATGGAACCAAATAAGATGTCCCATTTATAAATTACACTGTTTATTCTTAAGGTCTCTTTTTTTTTTTTTTTGATTGGTTAAATATAAAATGGCTCAGTCAGAATACAAAACTGCTACAGAGCAACAGTGACACTAATCTGGGAATATAACAAAGATAGGCAAAATTAAAGAATAAAATATAATGATTTAACTGTAATATGTAGGAGTTATGATTCAACAGACATCATTTTCATGGATAAAATTCTGTAGTTATGATGCCTACAAGGATACTTTTTTAATTGTAGTGTAATATTACTCCTAGTACTTTCCAGAAATGATGTGTTCAGAAGAATTGAATTTTGTGTGAGTTTTTGTATCACTTCTAGTCTTAAAATTCCTTCCCCTATTCTTCAAATTTCCTCTTCTTTTTCTCTTTGCTTTCTGAGTATGTTTTAGAAATGGATCTAGGTGCAGGTAAGATAAAACTCACCTCACTTTCATGCTCCTAAAATTCTTTTGCAAAGCATGTGCTTGGCATATTCCAGTTCAACAAACTAAGAATGTGTCATATCATATTTCAGTGAAGAATTTCTAGCGGGACTAATATGTTTAGGAAAATCACCAGTGAAACCTTTAAACAGTCAGATACTTAGCAAGTCTATTGAACTGGAATTTCTGTATGAAGGGCCTGAATAGTTCTATTTAAAAAAACAAAAAGCTCTCTGAAGAAGATTATAATATACAGACAGAATTGAGAATGCCTACTGAGATTGACAAAACCATATTGCTTCCTTTGTGGATTTATTACAAATGAAACTATTAAAGAATTATAAAGAGTTTTATTTCAATGCCTCAACAGTGAGCCAGTCTTGCCATTAGTCCTCTCATTAGGCACCACATATCATTGATTCCACCACTCTATTTTCTGCTAACCTATCACTTACTAAGATAATCACTTTCCACTTAGATAATCAGTCTATTGCTTTTGGGGAAAGTCAGATAGATTCAGATTATTTCTTGGTATCTTAAGGACCAGTTTCCCTTAGAAACAACAACATAATGTCATAAACCATGGGTGTCATAAGATGCCATAAAATGTCACATAATGTTATAAAACATCATACAATCTTTAGATCATACAACATAATACCAGTAATGGGAGGACATTTCCATGGGTAAAGAATGACAATGACTCCTTTTCCATAATGAAGTCCCTGACTTCCAACCTATTCTGGATATTCTACTTGAACAACCAGTCACAGTCTTCAAAGGATCTGACACAATATGTGACTTAGTTACCTGGAAAGGAGTCAGAAGTCCCTCTTTTGATTTATGGCAGAAGAATGTGCAAATTCAACTTCACAGAATTGTATAAAATGAGTTTAAATAGATATTCACTTAATCATTTTTGTTTCTAATCCTCTTGAATACATTACATATGGGATTACAATAAACATCAATAAAATGGCTAATACTGGATTTAAATTCTTATCAAAGCATGAAAGAATTTTATGATAATTAACTTCTTTTATCTATTTAATTTAACCTAGAAGTAATACTGTTTATCCTGAATTATTACAAAGGTCTCACTTTGAAAGTAATAACTTGGATTCCAGTCAATGTAGGCTAGGTCTTGCCATGCCAATTGTCATCACCCAAGTCTCAGGAACTTAATACAACAAAGGTTTATTTTTTTCTTATAGAAAGTATACTGTGGATCCAGTCTAGTCTAGAGGGCAATTGACATTTATATTTTCAGCATCTCCATGATAAAAGTCAACTCCTGGCTGTTAAAGTCCCAAACAATTTGGACTTTTACCATCTAAAAGATTTGGCCTCTTTTATTTGGCATGATGGAGGAAGATCACTTGAAAGTATCATATAAGAAATTAAATGTTCTCTGTTTTCAGTGACTTAGTTCTTATAGAAATAGGACTCTTGGCAGTCATCAAATCTCTAAAAATGAGTAAGAAAAAAAAAGTATGCGTACCAGCTTTAGCAAGTAAATATACTGCATGAGATACACCTATACTAAAATATTACTTGTTAAATTTCTGAAGTTCATATTTAGATGGCATCTTGTACTTTGTTTGGAAATCCTACAGAGAGCCCAATAGTATAGAATATAGACAGCATTTTTGTTTGTTTTCTTATTGTAATAATGTGAGGGGTCAAAAAAAAAAAACAAAACCCACAGCATATTTTGCTATGAGATTTTTCTTTACTATGAACTCTTCTAATTAAGGTTTGCATTTAATTTTTCAAGGCCAAAGACAAAATATTACGTTGTTTTAATAAATTTAGACATAGAGAACCCAACAGTGGATATAGTTTGTAGTTTAAAGGCTTTTTTCTTAATAATGTGATTTTAGGAAAATTCCCAAATTCCAATAAAGGAAATATCTACATTAACAAGTGAAATTTTCATTTTTTTCACGAGCTGTAACAGTTTGAAGTAAAATACGGGAGCAATCAGGTAATTTTCTAATGTAATTTTTTAGGTGGATTTGGTTCTGTTTCATAAAAACAGAGGTAACCTAAATGAGGAAAAAGTGCTATTCTTTTTTTAAGTACTTATCAGGAAGTGACAAGTAAAGAACTTGACTCATTAATCAATAGGACAAAGTCAAGGCTCATAGATGAACAAGAGTCAAAGGGAAAGTATCTGTCAGATTACCTTGAGGTAGTTCAGTTACTTTCCTTCACATAAACATGTATGTATTTTTCCTTATCTCCTGAAAGACAGTAAATGCTTAAACACACACACACACACACACACACACACACACACACAGTATAGAAGACAGATATTTATTCCAGTTGATTATTCTCTTAGTATCACAATCCCATACTGCTGTCACCACCATCAGTCTAATGTATAGACACATGAACTCTAACCCTAGAGTATAGCAACTCAAAATGTGAGTTGTGGACTTGGACCACTATATAAAATGCTATTATTTCATGATAAGATAAATATAGAAATTAAGAGTAAATGCTTAGAAAAATTTTAAGATCTTTTATAACCAAAATACTTGTAATACTACTGCAGCTACAGTTTTTAAAAATGAATCTTATATTTTTGCCTTTGTTTTCTATACTTTTATTTTTCAGTATTTTACATGATATTGAGCCATGATGAATTAGATGTGAAGATAAATATTAATTTTTAAGAAAGTTTTCTTTACTATATAGCTTGAGAATCACTATGGTATATTCTTGGACAATGACTTATCCACATTGTTTGTCGAGTGCATGAATGAAAAATAATTCTAAAAGGATAAATATTTAACTAGAAATGATATATTAATAGTAATTTTAGTGGTGAGTGATGATCTAAGTTTGTAAACATAATGTGGAGTAGTGGGGTAAGTAATGAAATGAATACATTAAATTCTTCTTCTGGAAAAAGGAATGTTGGCAAATTATTAAAGTAAAAATAAATTTAATGATTGAGAAAAAATGAAAATACAAAGCAATGATTAATCATTGATTATGAGAGCAAGTATTATAAAATATATAAAATGAGGTCAGGATAGTTCTCATAGAAAAAAATTATGTATTGCTTTAAATGAATTTATTAGATTACAAAAAACTATAGTAATAATAATAATAATAAGCATTCAAGATCTAAACAAAACTGTAGCAGTTGTCCTCCAATCAATCAAGTATAAGAAGAAATTGGACAAGAGATAGGAAAGAAATATACCATTGTCTAAAACACATGCAATTTGTCTGTATTGCACACATACTATATAGTATACTTATCGAAATCCTTATTTAACCTAGAATTATTATTTTAAATTATACTGTAATGGACATTATAAATAAAAGTTAAACTTAGTTCTTGACAATAGGAGATCTATTCCCAAAATATGTTTTAAGTTGTTATTTCCTTAATGGCAAAAAGAAAGAAAAAAAAAAATCCTCATTTCTCCTAAAGAGATTATGTCTATTGTCAGTGACTGTCTAGAAGAGTGTAACCATATGTGATTTTGGTTTCTTTTCCATTATATTGTCTAGTTCAAATGGTGCTTGTAATATATAAATATTTTATTCTGTTATAATCCTGTTGAATGATTTTGAGATCTTAAATAATTACCATATAATTCCTTAGTTTATTTTAAACAGAATGTTTATGCCTATTATATCTTCAGAATCATTCACAATAAACTATTTGTGGAGAGTGCTCAGATTTGAAAAATTTTTTTGAAAGTTATTTTCTCAAATTTTAAAAGGTTGTACTCTCCCTCCCATCCATCCCTAAGGTGGAGGTATGGAAGATACAAATTTCACCACATTTCTGCAAACCAAACATTTTTGAGTGCCTTTCTACTTTACCTCAAAACTGAACCCGTATTATTTCCATCGCTAAGTAATAAACGTTTAAGGAAATTCATTCCATTGTTGAAAACATAATATGATCAGTGTAATGATTTTTGAGAAAGAAGAGAATTGGGGGTGTTTACATCTCACTTCTGTAATGAATGCGATAACAGAAGACTTTTCTGGTAGATGAGTGCCCTACCTGTGCTACCGTGGCTGCAACACAAAGGACAAGCTAGGTTTGTCGCATAAAAGAGAAAAATCCGTCTTAATTTGTACTTTCCCCTCAGGCTTCAAATCCATTTAAAAATGGACTAAAGCAATAACGAAAGGGATTTTGCACCCCAATAAAATCACCCTTTTGAATGACAGCTTTGCTGCTTGGGGAAAATTTATCATAATTCAACTGTTTCTATAATGAGGGGAAGCAAATGTAAACTCAGCTACCTGGACCCAGCCATTGAACTTAGATAATTATTTCCCAATCAAAAAAGAACATCCTGTTTTTCTTTGGCATGCTCTGGTGTCTGTTAGCTTGGCTTTTTATAGATTTAATTGAAATTTCATAATCACAGAGTTCAAATACAGAACAGATTTGAGTCAGTACTCTGGAACAATATCATTCCCTTAGAGCTCTCTCTGTTTAAAAGGGAAAAAAAAAATTCCCATGCTTTTATTAGACTCCGTGCTTCTCCTGATCCTCAGTATAAGGCTCTGTGCTCTAAGGATACATGCTATTAAAGAAAAGCCCGAGGCAAAACTCAACAGGGAAGTGAGGCAGGTGAGCTCACCTAGATTATGGGTTTAGCGAGTTTATTGGAGAATTTAAAGAGAAAAAAATAGAATGAAAAACACTTGGGATTTAGCAAAAGCCAAAACGAATTTGGACCAAATCGGTCGTGAAACGATGTGTATTTTTAAAAGAAATGTAATCTGTGTTTCTGACTCATTTACAATGACCTTATCAAAATGTCATGTAATGAAAGTTATTCAGGGTCCAATAATTCTTTTAAGCTTCTAAATAGCATTTCAAAACATTTTTTTCTAGTTTGATTATAAATGAACTCAAATTCCAAAAGGTCCAGCAAGGTCAATAAAATTCTCAGGAGTCATCATATTGAAACAGAATTTAAACTCTGAAATTTTTTCCTTTCTAGCCTGAATCATTAAAGTGGTTCTGGGATGTTTAATTCAGTTGGAGACTTTAGACTGCATGATTACAGACAAACAAAAATCATGAAAAAGCTTCTAGGAACAGCTTTTAAAAATAAGTTATTTTGCACATTTATTACCCATTGCAAACAACAACAACAACAACAACAAAAACAAAACAAAACAAAACAAAAAGCTACCCAAATCACCTTCTAACCCTTCTACTCCACAGTGTAACAGTAGTTTCTCAGTGTTTCCTTGGGACTTAGAAGGCTGCCATAGGACACTTCAGCACTGTAGTAGAGTCCTGACACTCACACATTTTCCATGTTTTATATCCTTTGTATTAGTTTGCAGAGAAAAACATTCTGAGATGGAGGTTATTGTGATAATTTAGTTGAAACCCTGCAAGTTAAAAAGGGATGTTGCATTACAGAAAGTTTAAATTTTCTGCCCAAGGGGACATTAATATTTGGTGGCAGAACTAGTGTAGATCCCTAAATGCATATGTAAACTTTCCGTAATGTGCTTCCTGGTTCTTGGCTTTACTCTTGCCTCTGTAAAATCTATTGCCCACTCAAGAGTGAGACTGATCCTCTAGATCTTATCATCTCTTGTTTAAAACTTCCCATTAACTATTAACTGGTTTCCTACTCCTTTGTGATTAAGCCCCTCACTCTGTCCTATAGGACCCTGTGATGATCTAGATCTTGGTACATTATCAATGCAATGTCCCATCACTTCAGAACCTGCTGACTTCACTCTCATCATTCTACCCCGTCTCCTCTTATTATTCCCAATCACCAATGACAGGGTGCCTCAGAGACTTTGAACTTGATGCTTCATTTGCATAAAGTACTTCCCTCCCCTCCATGTATCCCATGACCCACTCTCCCATGCAGGTCTCTTTTCAATGTCAGCTCCTCAGAGAGACTTTTCTTCCATCCCCTACACAAAAGGCATCTCGTTTTACCCTTTCTGCCTTGGTTTTGCTTAGTTTACTACCTATAACTCAATACCAGCTGATAGCATATGTATGTCTCTTTGATGATTGGTTTTTATCTGTCTCAATTACTAGAATATAATTTCTATGAGGAAAGAGACATTTTCCTAGCACACTGAATAGTGTCTAGCAGATATGTGCACTCCTAACTATATGTGGGCCTATGGGAAAGCATGCCTCAGTAGAGATCCACAGGATAGTCATATGAATGTGATTGAAAATATTCATTTTCCCCTGTGAGCCAATGCATGCTCAACATTTGCCCACATAACTACTCAGGCCAGAGTACTGAATTGCTAGACGATAACCGATGAAGTTGCTTCTACTTTTATACTCCAAAGTCATCAGCGACTCCATCCCTCATGCATCTATCAGTAACTCTGAGACAGATTCTCTCTCCAAATCCTTACTCAGCTATGAAGGAATTAATTCCTGGTCTTTTCATCTCTCTCATCTAAATGAGTCAAATTTTCCTCTTCCTGGGCTTGCTAATGTAAAAGTAACAATTACAGACATCTGTCACTAAATCAAAAGATGCATGTTGTTTTTACTAAGATGATAATGTGTTTCAGTAGGGAACTATGCAGATGAGAAAAATCAAGTCTCTGAGAGATGTGGATTCAGTCTCCCCCAAAACTGATCCCTACTCTTTCATTCACACTTGCTTGCTCTACCATCATCTATGGTTCTGTCATCAGGCCTCACAAGAGTTTCCTGCTCTCATGGTGCATGGTTCCAGTCTCAGCACCACCATCACCATGCTCCTTTGATTTAGTTTTATAATTTTATTGAATTTGGAATTCTGTTACACAAAACATCTTGTAGTCACCTATTAATTAGTCATTTCCAAAGGAAGCTACAATTGCTGCTCAAATCACTAGCAATCAAGGACAATGCAGTTCACCTTGAAGGGCAGAGAAGCTCTAGGACCTACTTCTATAATTGTAATGACAAAAGATTAAAAAGGAAAACTGGGAGTGAAAATGGAGATGTCACATCATCAACAAAAGATTTATGTAATAATACATTCCTATTCTTTATTTTTTTTTCAGTTACTTGTCCAGTATCTCTTTGAATTGAGAACCATGTTTAAACTTGGTTATAAATTCACTACAATTAGGGTAAAAGACTGGGTGCATTCAAAGATGAATAAGAAATAGCTGCTGGTCTTGTGGGAATGATAATGATGTAATGATAAATGCTTGAAAGAGGTATACATAGAGTATTTAAATTTAATAATTTTATTAATAAGGACTGAGAAATCATGAGACACATTTCAAATTCTTATCTGAAATATATATCCCCAAAAATACTTGACATTACCATTGCATTATCTTAGGATTTTGTACTTCTCATTACTCTCTATCACTTACGTATCAATCATCTTTGCTCTCTAGTTTGATAATGATGACCAAAAATACTGCAGTAGTGAGAAGTTATATTCTAAGTCTCCTCTATGGTCAAAAGGGTTATTTACGAGACTAGGAAAGGTTGCAGGTAATATCCATATCAAATAGACATATATGATAATGAAAAAGGGAACTCAATAGTAATTAGTTCCATTATTCATCCACATTCAGAAGCTGTGAATCTATACTTTTTACAAGGCCTTGTTTCTCCCTAGAAACAACAGTGTTTGAATTTGTCTCTGCACTGACCATATTAAAGGCTTAAATTTTCCAATCTTCCCCTAAGCCATAAGACGTGGGGAGAAAAAACTACAAGGATGCGTCTTAACCAGTTTCAATGGCATTTACCTGTGGGATGTTAGCATACAAAATCACCAACGAAGAGCAGCTGGATGTCAGCCAGCTACCAGTTTGGAAGCAATGCTGAGAGCAATTCACTTTTGTTAGTTTCGACATGTGGAGCTGATGGATGATGGCAGTACACTTGAGCAGCTGGCCATACAGGAAACTGAAATGAGTCTGGTCAAAAAACAGAAGATCTGCCTTAAGAACACCCAGAAGCACAATTTGCAGCCTAACTCTGGATTTCTGGAAAACAGAAAGAGCAAAACAAATTAATTTTTGGAACAATAATCACAAAGAAATCGGTGCAAGCCAAGTATTAGACAGCTAAATATCAAACACAGGACATTATTCACTTAGAACAGAGCAAAGGAATAACATCCATGACAAACCAGAGAGGTCAATGAAGACTCATCACACAGGTGGATAAATGTATCAAAGTCTTTCAGAGTTCTTCCTGGTAGCAGACAAGAATGATTGATTATTAAAAATGGAACTGTAAATCTAATAGCACTACTGGGAAACTATAATACCCTATTTTTTTGTTTGTGTTTCTTTAGATACCAGCCTTTGTTATGTTTAATGTGCTAGCTTGCATTCAATAGGCTAAACTTGTTGTGCAAACAAATGTTGGATTCCAGATTTCAGAAGTGAGGGCTATTTTCTGAATTAAGCCAAGGAAGCTGTTTGATGAATGAACCATGTTTGGAAACCAATTTCTTCATAGTAATATTTTAAAAGTGGAATATTCTCTAGAACATTGAGAGAAATACACAAGGACTTTACATGAAGTTGCAAACATAAACTATATAGAACACATTGAAGGCAGCTTTGGAAACTAAAATAAGAAAGTAAAACTGAAATTTCAAAGACTCCAATGCTAGCCAGGCTATAATAAGACATGTTAATTCTTATGCTGTATGGTATCAGAGAAGGCCAAATGAAGCACTGATACTGTTATGGGCTGAATTGTGTCCCTTAAAAATTGTAAGTTAAAGCCTTAAACTTCAGTAACTCAGAAAGTGATTTTATTTGGAAAAAGACCCTTTAAAGTCATAATCGTGTTAAAATAGGGTCCTAGGGTGGACCCTAATCCAATAACACTGGATCTCTTTATAAAGAGAGAATAAAACACAGATAAGTACAGAGAGATCACCGAAAACATAGTTAGGAGGCAGCCATCCACAGGCAAAGGAGAGAGGCCTCAGAAGAAATAATCCAGCTGACATCTTGATCTCAGACTTCTAGCCTCCAGAACTGTGAGAAAATAAATTTCTGTTGTTTAAGCCACCAGTGTATGGTACTTTGCTACGGCAGCCCTAGGAAATAATATAGAGACTTTCTTCCTTGCTCAGCAGTAAAGGGTCAGTACCTGTTCCATGGTGATAGTGGAAAAAATGTTTTCACAGTTAAGGGGTAGCCTTCCTTCCCCACTGGGGTGGTGTCAAGGAGGGCAAGTGGAAAGTCAAGAATTTCACTACCAGCCAGAGTGAAAGTGACCCCAATCACAGAGGCCACATGGGGAGCAGAAATAAGATACTTACTCCCAGACAGGGTGATATCACAGAGGCCTGTGGAAGCTGGAACTCTCCTACCCTCACTAGTAATAACCAGGTGTCAACTGAGGTATAGTAGAGAATCTGGAGATTGGCAGAGTGAAAAAACATTGACCAAATTATATGCTGTCAAAAAGGACTTTAGTTAAAATGAAATAATATAAGTAAGATTAAAAAAAAAGTAAAAGGAAGGGAAAAGACAGGCCATGCTACGTTAATCAACAGAAAACAAGACTGGTTATATTAATATCAGATAAAGCAGACACTCTGGAACAAAAAATTACCAGGGAGAGAATGAGACACTGAATCCTGCAAGAAGACACAAAAATCATAAATGTGTATGCACCAAACAATGTAAGTGAAAGAGGTGAAGTAAAAACCAAAAGAAGAAATAAATTTACAATTATAACTGGAGATTTTAACACTTCTCCTTCAGTAGTTGACAGAACAATTATACAAACAAGTCAGCAAGATATAGAGGATCAGAAGGTCACTATAAACTAACAGGATCTAATCAACATTCAGATATGATAATATAATACTCAACCTGACAATAGCAGAAAACATTTTTACAAGGGCCTATGGAACACATACCAAGGTAAACCATATCTTGAGACAAAAGGAAAATCTCAACACATTCAAAGTAAACAAATTATTCAGGGTATATTCCATTATCATAGTGTAACCAAACTAGAAATCAATAATAGAAGAGAGAAAGGAAAATCTGTAAATACCTGTAACTAAACAATTCACATCTAAATAAGCCATGAGTCAAAAGGAATCTCAAGTGAAATGAAAATTACACTGAGTTGAATGAAAATGAAAACACAGCATATCAAAATGTGTTGGATGCAACTAAAGTAGGCAGAGAGAGTAATTTATAGCACTAAATACTTATATTAGCAAAGAAGAAATGCCTGAAATCAATAATATAAGTTCCTATCACAAGAAACTAAGATATTAAGAGTAATATAAACCTAAAGCTAGCAGAAGGAAGGAAATAATAAAGATGAGAAAAGAAGTCAATGAAATTGAAAAGAGAAAAATAATACAAAACACTAATAAAACAAAAACTGTTTCTTTAAAAGATTAATAAAACTGATCAACCTCTAGCAAGACTAATAGAGTAGACAAATTATCAGTATCAGGAAGGAAACAAGGGATATAACTACAGACACTGTAGACATCAAAAGAAAAGAAAGAGAACACTATAAATTATTCTACACACATACATTTGACAACTTAGATGAAACGGACTACTACACCCAAAAGCACAAGCTACCACAACTCACCCAACATATGATAGATAATTTAAATAGCCCTATAAGAATTGAATTCACAATTTTAAAAACTCTCCAAAAAGAAATCTCCAGGGCCAAATATTTTCACTGGAGAATTCTATCAAATATTTAAAGAAGAATTAACATCAAGTCTACTCTTTCAGAAAATAGAAGAGAAAACATTTCTGAATCCATGTACAAAGTCGTATTATTCTGATACCAAGACCAGAAAGAGATAATATAAAAGAAAAAAGAAGAAAACTATAGATCATTATTCCACATGAACTTATACATCAATGTCCTTAACAAAACATTAGCCAATAAATTCAGCAATATGTAAAAAGAATAATACAACATGACAAAGTGGGGTTTATTCCAGGAAAGTGAAACTGGTTCAATATTTAAAATTCAATCTATGTAATTAATCATACTGACAAGCTAAATAAGAAAAATCTTATGATTACATCAATTGCCAGAGAAAAAGCATTTTAAAGTATTAACATTCATTTATGATAAAAAAAAAAAAAAAACTTTCAGTAAACTAGGAATGTGGGAGCAATTTCCTAAACTTGATAAAGAACTTCTGCAAAAACCCTTCAGCTAGTATCACATTTAATGATTATTGAATGAGTTTCCTCTACAATTATAAACAAGGCAAGGATACACTAGTCAACCTAATAATGGAGTTCTAGCCAGTGCAATAAAGCAAGAAAAGGAAATGGGGTGATGGAATAGCTCTGTATTTTGTTTGGGGTGGTGGTTACACAAACATACACATGTGATAAAATAACAGCATACCATTAAGCCAACCTGATCTTGATACTTTAGTATGGTTATGCAAGCTGTAACAATTGGGGGAAACTGGATGAAGGGTACATCAAACCCCTCTGTATTTTTTCAACTTCTTGCAAATCTATAATTATTCAAAATACTTTTTTTTTTTTAAAGACCACAAGTCACAAAATCAAGAAAAGTTAATTTTAGAGCCTAAACAAAATCACAAAAATTGGCAGCCCTAATATTTCAGAAAAAATATTAGAAAAAATACCACCAATGTGGTGAAGGTAGGTTATCTCAAAGGCTCTAGGATTTAAGACATATGTTTAAGTATGTGTGTGTATTTATATATATATAAAATTTAAGGATCCTCCAGAAGAAAGATAGAAGGCAACATATATTCATATGTTCCATATTATTAAATAATATTTTCCCAGGGAATTGAATTGTAAATTATCATACATCAGGTAATGTAAACTACTGATTGTGAAGTATCACTTAAATATCTGCCTTAGATAAGCACTATAAGTACCTAAATAAAACTCTAAGTATAAATTGCTGGAGCAGAAGAAACACAGAAAACGCTGTGAAGTTCAAATAAAACTAAAACAAAAAATAATTCTATTTAGTCAAATCTAGATACATTTAGAGAACTAGTTTTCAACTTTTCAGCCTTCATAGGAAATGTAACAATGTTATGCTTAGGGATCTTGTCCAGAAAAAATGAAAAAGTAACCATCTGCACTAACATTTTAGGTAAGCTTTTCCTTACCCACAGATTAGGTTGTTTGCCCCTGGTAAATATTTCCATAAAATTTTACACTTCTTTTTAAACTTACTAACTTTATAAAATAATATAGTTAATAACTGTCTTTCTTAATGGTCTATATGTTTCTTGGGAGATGGACAAATAAATATACTTCTATATATTGACTGATAATCAATTGAGCAATATATAGATATATATTTACCTCATTGCGATCCCCTAAAATCTAACACACTGAATTGTATAGTGTATATACTCAATATGTGTGGAACCAATTATTTTTCCCAACTTAACAGATGAAAATTTCAAGCTCACTAGTTAAGGAAGGTCTAGCCCAAGGTCAAAGTTAAGAACAGATGTTAAAAAATGAAGGTAAAAACAAAAGGTTAAGAATGAAGTTACAAAGGAAAAATAGTAAAGGTGGAGATATTTTAATAGTTTATATTTAGCTCAGGCCAGTACCTCTTTATTGAGGGTCTGTTACATGCAAGATAATGTTTTTGCTGCCTGGTCTTTTGAATTTAGAAATATTAGAAATCTTAAATGGCAGGAACCATACCAAAACTATAAACATTCATGATCTCTCATGTGAAAACTTCAGCGAAATGGATGGTTTCAGAGTTGATATTTAAATAAAAACAAATGTTGTGTATTTATATGTCTTCTGTTTCTCTAAAGAAAATGAAAAATTCTGCATATGGTTTTGTCTCTCTTTAATAAACTACAGTATAACCTATAGATAACAGTTTTTTTAATATATTTTAAAACCTAGTTAATTAAAAATTAAATGTGCTCTACCTGGAGTCTAGCAAATAAAATTCTCTTTCTACCTTTAAACTGAAGGTACATAATAAGAAATTAAAAGGAATTTTATTAGACACTAACTGTTATGTCCTTTAAAGAAATCAGCTATGTATCCTGATTCTCTTACATAAAAAAGCCAAAATTTTCCAGTGTCTGAGTGAAAACTGAGATGCTTGAATATGAATTCAGACAATGCAACTCAGCAAAAAGAACTCTGCACATAGAATCAGAGACCTAAATTCTCTTCTGTCATTCTCAAGGTCGCAAAGAAAGTTCCATGGCAATTTTAATTTTGCTTTCCAGGGTTTCTAGTTTCTCAGTTGCACAATGATGGAATTCTTGCTTAATCTTTCCTGTCTGAATCCATAGTGTTTAATGAGGCACAGGAGAGCTGAGGAAGTAAATTACTCTCAATTCATCATTCATTTATTCACTCACTCACATAATCATTCATTTGTTCATCAAACATTATTGAGCAAAGTATATTTGCTCAAAGATTAATAAGATTAATAAGATACTTTCCACTGACACATCTGCAAATAGATAAATCCCATTAAAAAGCTGTATGAAGGTGGAAAAACTAACTCTGAAGCAGTTAGAGGTTTCTACTTTGAAGCTTAACTCAAGATCTAGAATATGGTATTTATTTATTATTTAATTCAGTTCCATAAGTAAAGTGAGCATTTATTGAGTGCCAAATTTATGACAGGCAGTGAGTGGGCCATGTGCTGGGGAGACAAAAATAACTGCAAACAGGCCTCTGTCATTAGAAGTTTATGGGCTACAACTTATAACAACATGTTATATATTTGAGTGCAGATTGCTGTAGATTCAGAGTTGGATAATCTAACACGAACCAGGAGTGAGAGGTCAGGAAAGGCATCACAAAAACACATGCTATTTGGGTTTGACCAGTCAAGTTTAGAATTAATTGTAGAGGTATCTACTCCATCCATAATAACACTTAGACTTCCCTTGGAGAACACCTTTCCTGCCTCATTAATCCACTGTCCAAGTGGTGCTCTATCCGAAATTCCACAGATAAATATATGATTGAACTCAATCACTGCATGGGATTCTCCTTGCTACAGTTACTCTTCAATAGTAAGCATATTATCCAAGCCTATTATTCCAGCAGCCCAGTTCACAAATTGACTCTGGGGTGGGTGAAGAACAAAATTAGTTCACACAGATTGACACTCAACATTTGCATAGATGTTACCAAAAAGAAACTGGGCTTGAATCCACTATATTGTAGGCCAGGAGCTACTGGAAGCCATCCTGCCACCACATTTGACCATGTGAAGGTCAAATAGAAGAAAGTAGAACCAAGAGCTGGAGTGGGCCAGGGTATAGGTGAGAACAACACAAAAAAAGCACTTAACATAGAGAAGGTGTAGATAGGTGGAAGACTAAGGAAGGCACAAGAGACAGTGATTTTTTTCCATAAATATTAGAAAAAAAATGACTTTGGAGGATATCAGCAAGATTGTGGTGCAGAAGAGTCTTTAGCAGTAGAGTGACAATGTGATTTTTTAAACAGATTTATCCTTTGTGTAATGAATGAAGTGAAAGAAGACTGAAGACAGGTAAATGAGTTAAGATGCTTTTGATGTCATCCAGGAAAGAAAGATGAGAGTCAAAATGCAAGTGGAAAGAAAGAGAAGGGGAGAAATGGCCAATATCACAAAGGTAGAATTAGCAGGAAGTGGGAATTGAGAGTGATAGGAATACAGGCTGGATTCCAAGTTGTTTCTTGAGAGAAAGAATGAATAACGAGAACAATCACCAAAATAGGAAGTACAAGAAAAGGAACAAGCCTGGGTGAAAAAGATATTGAGTTCTGTTTCAATCACACTAAGCTTTAAGTACTTTGACTTATGCAAGTAGAAAGACTCAATAGGTAATTTACAGGTTGTTGCAGGAGATGAGGTTTTGAAGTCTTTTACAAATCAGCTGTAAATAGTTACATATATAGATGAGTTAAAATGGAGCGAGTATGCATCATAAGATGAAAGAAGTTAAGATTGTGATTCCCGGAAAGAAAATAATAAAATATAGTCAGAGAGCCAAGAGAAACTTGAATCCTGGAAACCAAGGGGAAGAGAGAATGGATCTAGGAAGGGATAATCAATACTATTGAAAAACAGCAGAATTTTTTTTTTTTAAGATAAACGAATAACCATCATTGTATTTGCAATAAAGACATTTTGGCAATCTTGTTGAAACCTGGTTTTTTTCCACTAGATTCAGGACTACAGGTGTGATGAGGGAAATGGAGACTTTAATGGTAGAACTGTAGTTCAATAACTCTGGCAGTAAAATGACAGATATAGATGGTAGTGGCTTGAAGGTGTGGGATAGAAAGATATTGATTTAGAATTTTTGTTTGCTAGTTAATGTAGAAGGCAGTTATATTTTTATGCTGCCTGGGAAGACCCAGCAGGAAAACTACAGAAAAAAATCTGGGAAAGAAAAGGTATAACTGTTAGAGTGAGGTCCCTGATGAAGCAGGAGAGAATGAACTCCAAAATGGGAGATTAGAGGGAGGAATTAAGAATGGAAAACAGGGGTAGGTTTGGGGTTAACTGAGTAACCTGGGCCTGGGTATGGTGGTGGGAGGATAATGTGATAAAGATGTGGGAAATGGAGAGGTATACCAACACAGGGAACTGAAGATAGTTCTTGCCAATGAATGAATTTAATGAGTGAATGAACACAAGAAGGAATGAAGTGCAATTTGAACTGGAAATCTGGGGACAACTAGTGTCCTGCAAGTGAATGAAGAGCGTTTTAGGCAAACGTAAGAGCGTATGCAAAGATTCAAAAGAGTAACAGACTTTCCAGATTTCTACCCGGTGGTGTAAGATACAAAGAGTTGAGTGTACTTTAGGGTGATGGTGGAAAATAAGACTGGAAAAAATTTCTAGAGATAGACTGTTGGACATTTAGAACTAGATAGTACGTATTTTCACCTGTTCTAAAGAATACGCAGAGGAAGGACTGTGTCAGATTTCTTTTTAGAAACATTATACTAGCAGCTAGGCAAAAACTCATTAGTTGGGATGGAGAAAAAAGGTTAGATTCCCAAGGCATTTTTGAGATAGAATCTACATTTGATAACCGAATAAATGTGAGTCATAAAGAAAGGAATCAGTAGAGCATGACCCTAATAGAAGAAAGAGCATTTTGAAGGTATACATTTAAAGAAAGCCCACCTGGATTCTCTGCTCAAATAAAAATAGGCTTATTTCAAACAGTCAATTCATAAGGTAAATCTAGTATGTATTTACCATATATTTAAAAATAATTTTAAGTGCCCATGATCTTCCAGACACTCTACAAAGCACTGAAGATATAAATAAAGCTCACCTCCTGCTCTCCAACATCTTCATAGCCTTTTAGGAAAAGCAGTGAATAAATAAAAATGAAATGATGCAACACTAGAAACATGCATATGGTAGTGTGAGAGCAAAAAGAGACTGCCTGACTGCTTATGTGCCCGAGGAAAAGTTTCACAAAGATGAGTTTGAATGGTGGCTTGGAGGATAAACTGTAGTTTTTATAGGCAGATAAAGGGAAGGAATGATAAGAAGAGTAGCAGGGGAAGTAGACCACTCATTCGAACAGAAAAATTCTTTCAAGGGCAAGAGAGAGTAGCAAGCTTTTGGAGGGTGTTATTTGGGGGGAGTATCAGGGTGTGACTCTGAATGGGCAAAAAAGTGTAGGCACGAAAAGTCTTGAATGCCATGACCTTGTCTTTTTCCCTGATGACCAAAATGCTACTGATGATTGTGATAATAATAGGGCTACAATTAATATTTATCATGTACTTAACCATGTGCCAACAGTTGTGCTACTACAGATTTATAGAAATTAATTCAATTCTTTCTCCCAGTCACCCTGTAAGTCCAATATTAATACCACTTTGCATATTAGGAAAATGAGAATCAGAGAGGGTAAATAAATTGCCCCAAATTCACCAACTAGTTAGTGGAGAAGCCAGCATTCAAAGCCAAGTTGTCTACTTCTGTAACATTAACCACTTGATCAGACTGCCCCTGACAGAGATGGGGAAGACTTTAAAGACGATATAATCAAATCGCCTATTTGAAAAAGTATCTCTGCAGTTGAAAAAATGGCTTGAATATCAGGAACTGGTTATTAAAAAGTTCCTGCAGTGTTCCAGGCAGCCAAACATAAGTATGGTCATGGCGATGAGAATAAAGGACAGATCTGAGACTATTTGAGGACACAAATTGGCAGAATCTGTCAACTGATTGTGGTTTTTAGGATTGGGACATAAAGGGGAGAAAAAAGGATGATATATAGGTTCCAAAGAAGAAAACAAAAAATAGAAATGGTTTAGTAGGACCAGATGAGAAATTTAGAGCATTTTATCTGTGAGTGGTCTGGACAATACCCAAGCAAAAGTCAGTAGTTCACAATTATACTTACAGGATGAGTCTGTAGATGTAAGAGAATGGTTAGGGCTTTGCATGGGGACTAAGAAATCATCAAAGTAGAACAGATATTTGAAAATATGAGTGTAGGCATAATTTTATAAATAACGGTGAAGAATAAAAAGAGAAAAGAGCTAAATTTAGATCATTTGAGGGGGGCAGCTCACAAAATGATGTGAATTAGACTTGCAAGAAAAAACATGGATTAGAAAGAAAATCAGAGGAGAGAGATGTCCTAGAAATAGAACAGTAGCAGGAAAAGACAAATTGTAAGGTCCAAGGTTCTAGGATTCCTTAACAGTGTCCTTTACAATTGACAGTGATGAGGTCACCAATTAAATAATCTTTTGAACTGCACTAGCTGGAGATACTTGTGGTCTTGGGCTACTAAAGTATCTTCCCTGAGCAGCTCATTGCTGTTGATGGAGGAAGCTGGCTGACGGATGCACAAAGATGACAGCTATGCCGCCAAGATACCAAGAGACTCTCAATGTTCTCGTCTGGCCTTGCCCCCAGATGGAGCTGTGTGCTTATCAGTAGAACTATAAAATGGTGTAGCATGGAGTGAGGAAAGTTTCTTTAACTAAGACCATTTAAAAACTTGTCAAGGCAGCATTTTTCTTCTGAGGTAACGCGTCTGTTCTCTGTCATAACTTGACCAGTATTAAGTGAAAGCTTATTCTATGCTTTATACAGGGAAACACCTTCCAGTGTTCACTGTAAGAAGGAGGTTCTCAGAAGGTATTAATAACCTGCTCAGTAATTTCCCAGATTTAAATTACTTAAAAAAAAAAAAAAAACCCTCTCATCTAATATGTATTCAACATAGGATATACAACTTCATGAGAATTCTACTGTTTGTAAAGGCCCTTTCAAATGCAATGGAGGCTAGAAAGTACAATCATAAAGTGACATTGGTTTCTACAAACCAAACAAGAATTTGGTCTTCTTTGTTCAAGGTCATATATATCATTCAATTAAGTGCCTAGATTAAGGAGGGTATGCCGATATACACATGCTTTATATTTGCAGAGCCACACATGTATATTCAAAGAACTGAAGAATTCAGAAAACATGAAGTGTAGGTATAAATTTTTCAGAGCTATTAATATTTCATGTGAAATTTTGATCTTTAGCTGTTTCTTTTATAATCGGTACTACCAGATCTCATATTTATGTCTTTCATTCCCTTTTCTCACTTTGAAATGGTTGATATATTTACATGAAAATGACATCTTTGTTCCTTAGAAAATCATCCGTGGCTTACTCTCTGCCCAGAATAATCCTATATTTGTGACATCTTAATCACCTCCACAGCAACCAACTGTGAGGACAGAAACAGGATTAAAACTTCAAGTGGGAAACTAAAAAGTGGAATTGAGGAGCTCTTCAAAATCAGTTTTTTTTCAAACTGAATATCCTGAGGAATACGAAAAGATTTTCCAACAAGGGCTATAAAAATACAGAGAAAATACAGCAGAACTGTTTATCAAAGTTTGCCTTGGTATGTCAGCAGGTCCTTTAGAACTGACAGTGCTGATCTAAACGTTTTGATAATAATAGAAGTGTTAACAGTGACAGGAACAAATAATATTAAACACTGTCAACTATAACATTTCATTTTCACTGGCCTGATGTCACTGCTGCACAGAAGAATGAAATTGAGGAAAAAGAAATTTAACTATTGAGTCATCAGAAATAAGGCTTTTGTAACAACATTGGCAAAGGTCACACTGACATAAAAAAAAAAGGGAGAGAAAAGAAAGAAAGGGGAGAAGTTAAGAAGGAATGAAAGGAGGAAAAAAAAAGGAATTCAATCATGACCCCCATGTGTAATAGTGACTGAAAAAAATTTTTTACAGGATACATACAAACAAATATGTAATAAAGAAAAAATTATTTTTAATATTATTTAAAAAGAGTATCTTCTTACAAATGCATAGGAACCAGATGTTGATCTCCATCTCACGACTATGAACAAAAAAACAAATCCTAGTCTATTTACTGAGGAGAAATATGTGAACTTGGAGCTAGATTTCTCAGCCTTGTCCTAAAGGAACATAGCATTATTCACATAAACTTAACATAATTGATTGCTTGAGAACATTTGCTCATTAAATATTTAAGTGACTTGTGATAATACATTCATCTGTAAAATCCATTATGAAAGTGTATACTGTTACAAAGCCCATAAATAGTTAAATTTTAATATTTGTTTGATGTCTTTATTCCACAGTTTAAAGTAAATATAAAAACATATGTAGTATAATCAAAGGTATGTTCCCAAACATATGACTATAAGATTTTCACTAATTGTCCAATGGAATAATCAAACGATGTTCTGGGCCAGTTTCAATATGTAAACTTTTAGGATGTAGATAAAACAGTGAAACATTTTATAGATATTAACTTTATTAAGTTAGTTATATGAACCTGTTAATATATAATCTAGTAATTCAGATGTACATTTCCACTGTTCACATTTCAAGCATTTTTTCTTAATTTACAGTCACCCATCATCCCACACATCTATTGAATCATCTAGCAAAGAGCATGTCATGTTAATTGCCATCTATGTTATTTAAGTTATACTTTTTGAATTCAAGTGCGATGTTACCTAGAAACACCTAAACCACAAGTACATGATTATGAGCAACTTTTAAAACATTTTCCCTGTTAAGTATATATTTGTGATCTCATTAGAATTGTTTAGTTTCATTTTTGATATTGAACACTAATCATACATTTTTCTTAAATTTCTAAACTCTCCCTCTTCCTCACTTTTTAAAAATTTTGTCAAGTCATCTGTATTAGCATATACAACCTTTGAATTTACTTCTGATATGTCTTCCACAAACATTAAATTATTCTAAAAGTTAAGAGAGTTGAATGGTTTGAGATTTGTAGAGGCCCAAATTAAAGGCAAATTACTATTTTCTGAGGCATGTCTTTGCAAAAGACAATTTCTGATATATACACATATGTATATATATTTAGAAAATTGAGAGGCCTATAAATGCGAAAATATGAATAAAAGAATAATAAAATCAGGGGCAAGCTTTACACACAGAATTACAGCCCTATGTATTAGTATGACACATGGGCTAATAAGCCTTAATTTCAGCTCTAAATTTTGAATCAAAAAAAAAAAAAAAAAAAAAAACCAAAATGCAAAAAGAACAGCCTTAGATCCAGAATTCCTGAAATAGTAAAATAATGGTTTGAGAACAGCACTTTTGAATTTTCATAGTGGAAGGGAGTTCTCTGATGATTTTCTACTATCTGATGTACATATCTTAGAATATGGAGGCTTCATTGTAACTTTCCATTGTATTCTAATATACTACTCCCTTTGATTATTTGCATATCAGTTGAGCTCCTGCTGTGTCCTTAACACTGTTCTAAGCTCTGAACTCTAGTGAGGGTGCATTTTCTGAGATTTAGAGCTCCAACTTTGGGCTCATGAAGACAGGAGCAAGTCACTTAAATCAAGGGGATAGAACTGTCTCATTCTCCATTCTCTCTTCTTAACAAAGCCCTTCTGTGCCTAGCAGGGGTGGAGGGGCAGATGCTGCTCCTAGAATTTTTTTTTTCCTTTACCCTTTAAATGTCTCTCTGAAGATATCCACTAGCACAGAATGTGGTTTTAAGGACAATGACTAAACACTACAACTTCCACAGTTGACATCATGATGAAGTTGAATTTGGTTCTGATAGAGCCTGATTCTGTCTAAATTTGGTTGAACCCAGGGGGTCCAGCACAAATAATACCCCAGTGTTTACTAACTCTCTCAATCTCCAACCTCCTCCAGAAATTCCAAGCTCTCCACAATGTATGCCTTTTACGGGCGTAGCTCTCTGCACTCAACCTCAGAGCCCTGACCCTGTCAGGGCTTATTAGAGGTCATGTACCAGATGCTGCTCATCAAATGGCTGAAACATGATAGTGAATTGAGTCTCACGCCACGTAGCATGTTGTTCTCTCTAAATTCACTACCTCACTTGCACGCTCTTCAACTTTTAGGGCAGCCTTTGTTTTTTCTACTTAAATGGCCATGGCACCTCAGTACTTTTTTCTTTGACATTAAAAGATGATTCCTCTGAAGAAAATAGATGGGAAGAATAGGTCATAAAGGTCAGGACAGCTTCATGGATTTCACCATCCACACTCTATGAAAGTGGAGATCTCTATATTGCTCTAGCAAAATCAGTAAGGCTGGAGCGAGAGTCTGAGATGATGCTGTAAGCTATCATTATTAACAGGATAGTATAGCTTAGCCAAAGAGGGTCAGCAAAGTCACTTCTGTACCCACCAGAAAGATTCAGCTACAGCTGGGCAAAGACGTTGAAACTTTGATAGGGTAGAGGAGAGGAGTGGGAAGAGTTGCCGAGGAAGAAAACATTTCAGGGTATCTTCCCTGACAAGGTGCTATTTTTATAAAGAGAAAATGGGCACTGGAGAAACTCTGCAGATACAGATACAGTCTTAACCAAGAGATTAACACTAACAACATCAAAAATAGAACAAAGCAATTGATAGGATACAAGGGAGAGAACACAATAGACAGACACAAACTGAGAAGCATGCCACAAAATAAGTAGACTGTATTCTTTAAACTGCCAAGAACATAAAATACAAAGACTAAGGAACTGTCTCAGATTAAAGGAGACTAAAGAGTAGAAAACGAAATGCGTCACAGGCATGGGCTGCTCTCTGGGTGATAAACTGACTAAAGTCTATGGATTGCATAATAATAATGTATCCTTGTGTATTTCCTGATGGTGATAAGTGTGCTGTGTAAGTATATAATATTTTTTTTTTTTTTTTTAGGAAATACATGCTGAAGTCTCTAGGGGTAAAAGGGCCTTGGATATTCTCAAAGAGTTCTGAAAAGTAATGACATTTATACAGAGAGTGAGGAAGAATAATTAAACATGGTAAAATGTTAACGTTTGAGGAATGTGGGTACGTGATATTATTTTGAAAGTTAAAAAGTTAAAAAAAATTACTCAGAAGTGCAATTGATTACATTAGAAATGTTGGCTTGAACTATCAAAGGAACTATTTCAAGGCTATGATTTACAATTTTCATTGACTTCCTTGACATCTTTTTTTTTTTACATTTTTTTATTGAGTGATAGTCATTTTACAATATTGTGTCAAATTCTAGTGTAGAGCACAATTTTTCAGTTATACACGAATATGTATATATTCACCGTCACAATTTTTTTTCCGCTATGAGCTACCACAAGATCTTGTATATATTTCCCTGTGCTATACAGTATAATCTTGTTTATCTATTCTGCATTTTAAAATCCCAGTCTGTCCCTTCCCACCCCCTGCCTCATGGGCAACCACAAGTTTGTATTCTATGTCTATGAGTCTGTTCCTGTTTTGTATTTATGGTTTCTTTTTAGATTCCTCATATGGTATTTTTCTTTCTCTTTCTGGCTTACTTCACTTAGAATGACATTCTCCAGGAACATCCATGTTGCTGCAGATGGCGTTATGTTGTTGGTTTTTATGGCTGAATAGTATTCCATTGCATAAATATACCACTTCTTCTTTATCCAGTCATCTGTTGATGGACATTTAGGCTGTTTCCATGTCTTGGCTATTGTAAATAGTGCTGCTATGAACATTGGGGTGCAGGCGTCATTCTGAAGTAGGGTTTCTTCTGGATATATGGCCAGGAGTGGGATTCCTGGGTCATAAGGTAAGTCTATTCCTAGTCTTTTGAGGAATCTCCATACTGTTTTCCACAGTGGCTTTCCTTGCTTCCCTCTCCCACTCTTAATGATTTAGATGTCTTCTTTTACAATTTTGTGTTTATTCTTTTTGTAATTCATGGCAGTTACCTCCTTTCCAGTTCTGAGTTTCTCATTTGTGTAGCATCCTGCTTCTTTTCTATTTAGAGTAGACCTGTCAATATTTCTTTTAGCATGGGTTTAGTGTTGCTAAACTCTTTTAGTTTTTGCTTGTCTGTGAAGTTCTGTATCTCTCCTTCTATTCTAAAGGATAGCCTTGCTGGATAGAGTATCCTAGGCTGCATCTTTTTTTCATTCAGGACTTTGAATATGTCTTGCCACTCCCTTCTGGCCTGTAGTGTTTGTGTAGAGAAATCAGCTGAGAGCCTTCTAGGGGTTCCCTTGTAATTCACTCTTTGTTTTTCTCTTGCTGCCTTTAGAATCATTTCTTTATCCTTGACTCTGGCCATCTTGATGATGATATGTCTTGGGTGTGGGTCTGTTTGGGTTCTTCCTGTTTGGGACCCTCTGAGCCTCCTGTACTTGGATATCTGATTCCTTTAGGTTTGGGAAGTTTTCAGTCATGATTTCTTCCAGTACCTTTTCAATCCCCTTTGTTCTTTCTTCCCCTTCTGGAACCCCTATTATGTGTAGATTGGCATGCTTTATATTATCCCATAGGTCCCTTATATTGTTTTCATTGTTTTTTAATTGTTTTTCTTTCAGCTGTTGTGATTGGGTGCTTTCTGTTGTCCTGTCTCCTAGGTCACTGATTTGTTCCTCTGCATTATCTAGCCTGCTTTGTACAGACTTTAGGTCAGCTCTCATCTCTGCAAATGAGTTTACTAATTGTACTTGGTTATTCTTTATGGCTTCTATTTCATTTTTGACATATTTTATGTCTTTAAACACTATTTCTTTTAGTTCCTTCAGTACTTTGATCACTCCTTTTTTGAAATCTTGATCTAGTAGGCCATCAATGTCTATTTCCTTGATTGTGCTTTCAGGGGATTTCTCTTGATGTTTTAATTGGGAATGGTTCCTTTGCTTCTTCATATTGCTCATATCTCTCTGGCACTGTGGCTTAAGGAGTATCAGTTATCTAGTTCTCCGGTGTGCTCTCAATGATTTTATTGAAAGGTCATTGTGTTTTCACCCTGTTTCACGAACTCAGCTTGCTGTTTCCAGAGGCCCTCTGTTGGTGCCCTCGTCTGTGCTGCTCCCAGTGGCTGTCGGCTAGCAGATCGTGCCCCCTCCCACCACTGGGTCATGTGCTGAGCTCTTACCCAGTGGGTGGGCGGGTGAGTCACTCCCCCTCCTGATTCTGCAGTCAGATGCTGCACTTGGGTGAGGCAAGTGGGCGGATTGCGCCCCCTCCCAGCACTGTGGTCAGGTGCTGCGTTCCTGTCAGGAAAGCAGGTTGCCGCCTGCCATCTCCTGGTGCGGGTTGCTCTGCTGCTCTGTGCAGCTGCCTGCTCCACCTTGGGTCAGTGCTCTGAAGGCAGGCTTGGGGAAGACTGCAGAAAGGCCCTGCCCCTGCTCCGTGCCAAATCTCAGCTCCTTGTTTGTCTTGGCACGAGTTCTCTGAGATGCCAGGGCAGAAAGATCCTATCTGCCTTGGGCTGTAAACAAGTCTCAGTCCTGCCTAGGAGGTTCCAGAGCCACTGGGTGCAGATTCAGGTCTTGGTCCTGCCCCCGCCTGGGTGCTGCGCCCAGGAAGAGATGGCAGCTGTGGCTGAGCCCCACCTCTCTTCTCGTGAGAAGTGCCAGTAATGGCGGTGCAGGTCTGAGGAGACAAAGACTATGGTGCCTCTCCCCTCCCAGGGCACACCAGCCGTATTGCTTTGCTTTTTTCGCAATTATGGGGGACCGAGGTTGTTCTGCTGCATCCCCTTCCAGCCACAGCGCACAGCCCCCTGCAGTCCCCCGGGACTGCCTCAGTGCAGCCACCCCAGTCCTCTGCCCAGCTCGGGTGGCCTGTCCCGGCCCCCAGCTGCTGGCTTACGTCTCAGGCTGGGTGTCACAGGGACCCTTTGTGCCTGTTTAACTCAGTTCTGTCGGTTAAGGGGTGCTCGGGGCAGATCTGAGCCTCGGAGGCTTCCCCTCCGTCCCGCTGGCCTCTCTGTTGGAGAGGAGAGACCCAGCAAACGAGCGCCAGTCCTCCTTTGCTGCTTCCTCCCCGTGGGATCAGTCCCGCACTGTTTTGCTTTTTCTTCTTTCTTTTTTCCTCTTCTCCTACCAGATTTTTGGTGTCTTTGTCTTTCCAAGAGGGCGATGTTCTGTCAGAGTTTGGCAGGTGCTCTGGTTGGCTGAGTAGGTCCGTAGATGTGAGTTTTGGTGTATTTGTGGGAGAGGGTGAGCTACAAGTGTCCTTCTACTCTGCCATCTTGCTTCGTATCCCCTTGATATCTTTTTTATATGAGTATTGTATCTTTAAATTGTTCATATTCTATTTTGGGGGGGGAATAAGTTGATATAAAAATCTGCACTCCCCCTAAAAAAATTCCAAGAAAAGTTAAAAATTTTAAATCTGTTGCACATTCTAGAGGCTCTTCTTCTCTCTGGCCATGTCTACTTCCAATAAAGTTACCCTTCAAAACTGAAAGAGAAATAAAGATGTTCTCAAACAAAAAGGGACTCAATTGCCAGTAGACCTACCCTGTAAGAATTTAGAAGATATTCTTCAGGCAGAAGAACAATAATATAGATAATAAACTTATATCTACATGAAAAAGAAAAATAAAGAAAAGAAAAATACAATCTTCTATTTTTCTTATTTTTAATTGTTCTAAAATATAACTGTTCATTTAAAACAATAACATTGATAATGTATTGGTTAATTTATTAGCATATGGATAAGTGAAATGAGTGACATAAATGTCACAGGGTAGGAGGGAGGAATTAGGAGTACTCTGATATGACACTTGTATTCCAGACAAAGAATAAGATTGTTTGAATATAAACTGAGATTAGTAAAAATGTATACTAGTAAATGTATATTGTAAACTCTAGGGAAATTATTATTTTTTAAAAAAGAGGTAAAAATTAATGTGCTAAACTAAGGAGATAAAATCAAATAATGAAAACTCAATTAAAATCAGAACAGGCAGAAAAAGGAATCTCTGGCAATTAATATAAAAGTTTAAAATATTGCTCATATTAATCTAAATATATCAGTAATCATTTTAAGACACCAGCTGAAAAACAAAGATGGGAAATGGTCAAAATAGATTAAAAAAAAAAACCCGAAGCCATGTGTTATCTATAAAAATACAGTTTAAATATAAAGACTCTGATAGGGTAAAGTTAGAAAGATGGAAAATGATATGTAATGCTAACACAAATCAACAGAGAGCTAGTGTAACTAGACAAAGTACACTTCAGAGTAAATAAAATCATCAAGTGTAGAGTAAATAAAATCATCAAGTGTAACAGTGCTAGATGCATATTCACTCACCCATCTAAACAAAAACCTGAGGCAAAAACAGAAAAAAATTGAAAGGAAAAATAGGCCAATCCACTCTCTTAGTTACTATTAGTTATCATTATCACTAGTAATTGATAAGGCAAACAGGCAGAAAATAAGGATAGAGTTGACCTGAAGAGAACTGTCAATCAACTTTATCTAATTCATATTTAGGAAACTCCATCCAAGAAGAGTAGAAGACACATTCTTCTCAAATTTTCACGGAACTTTCACCAAGATAGACCGTTTTCTGGACATAAAACACACATGAACAAATTTAAAAGAATAGAAATCATACAGTCATGTTCTCATATCACAATGGAAATCAGTAATGGAAAAACTGCTGGAAAATCCCCAATATTTGAAGAATAAACAACATACTTCTAAATCACACATGGGTCAAAAAAGTCTCAAGGGCAATTTTAAAATATTTTAACCAAATTAAAATGAAAATACAACTTATCAAGATTTGTGAGATGCAGCAAAGCAATATTTAGAGGGAAAATTATAGCACTGAATGTTTATATTAGAAAACTAGAAAGATTTAAAATTAATAACCTAAGCTTCCAACTTAAGAAACTAAAGGAAAAGAAATTTGAACACAAAATAAGCAGTTAAAAAGTAACAAAAATTGTAGTAGAAAAGAGTAATATTGTAAACAAAAAAATATGTCAGCAAAGCTGTAAGACTGTAAGATGAGTCTTTGCAAAGATCCGTAAACTTGATAAATCTCTAGCCAAACTAAGCAAGGAAAAAAAAGCGAAGAAGATACAAATTATTAATATCACAAATGAAAGAGAAGTAATACTCAGTCCATGGACACTGAAAGGAAAATCAAGGCATAACATGAACAGCTCTAGGTCCACAAATTTGAGAATTTAGATGGACATTCAGTGAAAGATAAATTACAAAAATTCACACAAGGAGAAAAAGATAGTTTGAATAGCCTTGTACTTCTTAAAAAAATTCGTTTATAACTAATTACCTTCCCCCAAAAATCACTATGCACAAATGTTAATACTGTAAATCCTATCAAACATTTAATGTTAGAAATGATAACAAGTCATTCCAGAAATTAGAACCCAAAGGAATACTTTCTAACTCATTCTATGAATCCAGTATTATATACTAAATCAGATAAAGGTATTATAAAAAAGAAAAACTAGAGGTGGATATCTATTACAATAGACACAAAACTTCTCTACAAAATATTACCAAAGCAAATCCAAAAATGTATAAAACAAATTATATACCATAATCAAGAGAGATTTATTCCAGGTATGCAAAGCTCAATATCTGCAAATAAATCAAATATAATCTATCAAATCAACAGACTGAAGAAAAAAAATCCTAGCATCATATTAATTGATGCAAAAAATGCATTTGACAAAATCCAATGCTCATTAGTAATAAAAGCTTCCCGCAAACTAGGAATAAAGAAAAACTATCTTAATGTGATGAAGAACATCTACAAAAATAGCTACAATGAACCTCATAATAGTGAGAAACTGATCACTTTGCTCATAAAATTAGGAATAAAGTAAGAAATACCTCCCTTACCACACATACTTATACCACACCTACACTGTACTCTCAATCCTACCTAACCCAGTAAGATAAGAAAAGGAAATAAAACTATTCAGGTTGGAAAGAAGGAAATAAAACCATCTCTATTAGCAGATGGCATGAAAGTTTACTTAGAAAATCCCAAAGAATCCCACCAAAGTTCCTGGAATTAAGCAAGGGTTAATATACAAAATTCAACTGCTTTTACATCTACCAGAAATGAACAAGCGGACTTCTAAAAATCAATATCTCTATATAAAAACCTATATCTGTATAAATCAATATTTATATATAATTATTAGAATCATTTTCTATTGTATCCATAAAGTGAATTAAATAGGTATACATCTAACATAATGTGTATATGACATATATGTGGAAAACTATAAACTTTGACTGAAAAAGAAAACCTTAAAATCTACATAAATCATGAGATATTCTGCATTCATTGATTAGAGGATTCAATAGTGTTAAGAGAACAAATTTTCCTAACTTGTTGTTTATATTCAGTGCAATACCAGTGAAAATCTCAGCAAGTAATTTTTCAGATACTGACATACTTATTTGTGGAAAGTCAAAGGAAACAAATAGTGAACAGAATACTAAAGATGAACAAAATTGGAGAACTTACAATACTTAATTTCAAGACAATGTAAGTCTACATTAAAAGAATGTAAAATTGGCAAAAGAATAAACAGATGATGGAAAAGAATAGAGAACCCAGAAATAGATTGACACAACTATATTCAACTGATCTTTGATAAAGTAACAAAGGCAATTCACTGGATAAATGATGGTCATTTCAATAAACAGTGCTTGAAAAAACTTGGGCATTCATATGCAAAATAAAATGAATCTTGACACAAACCTTATACTTTTCACATAAATATATTTATGCCCATATTTCCCTTAAAGAGAAGACTTTCTTTCCAGTTTTTGGGTTAAGTTTAACAGAGAGCCTTCACTTCTCAGTTCCCTCAGTCTGTCTCAGTTGCAAAGATTCCTTCTCCTGAGACTTTACCATTCCCTAACCTGATGACAAGCAGTGACAGAACAAGAGGATATAAAGACCCAGCCACTTGGACTCAACATGAGACATTCTGAAGGACACTACTCATTCCAGAGCTTCCCTCCAGGGTAGACTACAGTTTCACTGGGTCTGGATTGCAATTTGAGTTTTTCCTGTGCCAAATTCTGCTGTTTCTTCTCGTCACAGCTGTTGATCACTAATAAGGTGTATCTCAGTCTGCTTTAACATCTGCTTCCAGAGAACCTAATCTTTGGAACAGAGAAAAGTAGAATGAGAATAGCCCATGACTACTCCATTATTACACACAGCCACATTATTACTCTGTATTACACTACAAGTGCTTCAGTCTAGGCTTTTTTCAAAAACATTTTATTTAATGCTATTGAGTGAGAATTGCATTTCAGGTATATTAATGATTAATAGAGTGTTGTAGATTTGCCTAAAGACTAGGCCAAAGTACACTTAAAGACAAGAATATAATACACATAAGGTAGGGATAGTTTACAAACAGAACTACCAAATGTTTGCAAAATAACAACAAATCATATATAACAATATACAAAATAAATATTCCATCATGATCCAACAAAGTTTATTCCAGGCATGCAAGGAAAGTTTAACCACTAGAAAATAACTTAATGGAAGTTGGAACATTAACCTATTATAAATTATCTCACAAGTATAGAATAAGTATCTGTAAGTTAGCAACTTTTCCTAATAAAAAACATTCTCTAAAAAAAAATAGGAAATGATACTTAGTTTGAACATATAGGAAAACATCCAATCCTTTAAAAAAGAGAATTGCAAACAATTGCATTTAGTTGTGTAAAGGAGGGTTTAGATCAGCATTCCTCAACTTCAACAGTACCAACATCTCAGGCTGAGTAACAATTGTAGAGGACTGTTTTTAGCTTTGTAAATGTTTAGCAGCTTTATTGGCCTCTACCCACTCCAGTCCAGTAGCACCCTTTCCAATTGTGACAACCAAAATTATCTTCAGTCATTGGCAAATGTTCCCTGGGAAGCAAAATTTTTTTACCAGTTAAGAACCATTGTTTTAGATAACATTGAATAATAAGATAAATATATAAGAATAGTAGCACCAAAAAAACCACCAAAATGGTATTATTATCAATATGATTTCCTGTACCACAGTTCTAAGAAACTGTATCAATAAAATTATGAGAATGATTTAAATGAGGTTAGAAATTTTATAAAATGTATCAATATTTAACACACTAAATCAGTAAATTAAAATTAGTTGTATTCCTAAATACTGGCCACCATTATTACAAAGTGTACCTTTAAAAATACCATTTACAATAGCAACATGAATTAACAAAAGATATATAAGACTTTCATGAAGAAAATTATGAAATTTTTGAATAACTTTTAAGACATACATGAATACAGGCATCATGGTTATGTGCAGGATTAATATGATTATTATGTCATTTATTCACATAGTAATCTATAGTAAATCCAGTAAAAATCCTGAGACATTGGGCCATTGTCTGAGACTGAGCCTGTGTATAAATAGTGGAAAACTGGAGAAACCCAAATTGTCCATGAATAGCTAAGTGAAAAATAAAATGCATTATTACACTGAGGTACTCAAGCAGTGAAATAAATCGACCAAAACTTCATATATAAACATAAATGGACTTTTAACACTATACACCATGCAAAATTAAATTGTAGAAATATTTTATCATTTATATGAGTTTAAAAATGTATTATAAAATCTTTTGAAAAGATAAATGCACTTTCAATGAAGGCATAAAGATAAGCATGGGAACATTAGAGAAATACAATTTTAACCTTTACTACTATGAAATAAAGATAGATGATGCAATTGGAGAAGACTAAGCATGGTGCTTCAGCTGTATCTGTAATAGGAAAAGCCTTGGTACATTTTTCAAAACTAAAAATCTGACATTGGCACATTACTGATAACTAAACTTAAGACTTCATTTTGATTTCAACAGTTTTTCCATAACAGGCTCTTTCTGTCTGGGAATGAATCCAGGGTGCTTCATAATTCATTGTCATCTCTCCTTGGTCTCCTCTGGTCTCAGTTTTCCTTGGTTTTCATGAATTTGACAGTCTAGAGGAGTCCTGACCAGGTGTCCTCTGCAATGCCCTGCAGTCTGGGTCTGTCTGGTGTTTTCCCTGTGATTAAACCAGGGCTCTGGGTTTTTGGAAAGTAGAATGTAGAGGTGAAGTACCCTTCTCTTGACATCCAATCAGGGATACATGATATTATATGGCATCACTCATTCACCTTGTTGTTTCATCACTTGGTTAGGGTAGTTTTTCAGACTTTTTCCACTGTTCAGTTAATTTTTTTTTCCTTTCTGTGCACTATTCTTTGGAAGTGAGGAGTCAATAATTCTAGCCCACCATCCAGCGTAGTGACGGTGGCCTGAGGGGAGGAGGTTGTCCGTGCAGAGAATTAAGTTCTACCTCCTGGAAAGTAGAGTTTCTATGCAGACATAATTCATTTTGAGAGACAATTATGATGAAAGCAACACAGTTCTCATAGGATGTGATTGAATAGTTTATTTCCATTAATTAAACTGTATTATAATCAATAAGGGAATTAATGTATTTAGTTAATATTATTTATTCAACTTTTAGCCCTATGGAGCAATTAAAGTGGTAAAGTGTTAAATATTAACTAACATAACCCTAGGTAAGAATAATTGATTTTACTCAATGTAGAAATTTTTGAGTAAAAAACACATTTAAATAACCCTATTATATTGTTCCATTTACGTCTGTTGATAATAATGTGTATATAATTTGGTTCTCCTTTAAGTTTTCTTTTTTTACCCTTCCATTTAGAGTAACCCAGGATGTAATTCAAAATTCACTGTATCTAATTACATTTCTTGTTTACTGCACTTTTTCTTCCTGATGAGTACTTCATGTAAGCTTGTGTTTATGAGAATTTTGGCCAAAAATAGATGAAATACTGCACTCTCAAAGTGCAGTATTCTTTGAGGCTTATTGGAAAAAGAACTCACAAAATTGTATCCTAATTTAGTAGTAGGTATTAGAGGGTTCAGCAATCTTTAGTTGTTTTATGAATTGTTTTTATTCTATTGTCTTAACAAAGTTATTTATTTCCTGTATGTTGTTTACACTTCCATGTATATACCCAGCAATCTGGGGGATCTGTTAGTGGAAGGAACATAAACATTGAAGTCAGACATTCGATTTCCTTCTCTGCCAATTACTGGCCTTGGGATTTTAGGCAATCTAAGTTAATTTGTATATTTTTCCTCATTTGTAAAATAGGTGTATAGTTACTAACTTTACAGGGTTGTTATAAAGATAGAAAATAATGCTTGAAAAGTATTGATTGCAGCGTATGCCAGAGAAGAGATACTCAACACATTTTTTTCTTTCACTTTCTCCCTTCACCTTGAGAATCAATCAGGCCAGTGTTCAAATCCCTGCTGAACTGTTCACTTTCTCCTTGATCTTGGGAAAAGTTCCTTAACTTTGATGTTGGTCTCTTCTTTTGGAAGAGACTAATACAGTATCGATCTCATTGTTGGAGACAGCAATCTCGTTTTTGGTGACAAAATGTCTAAGCACCTAGCGAAATCTCTGATAACATGGCTGCTTGATTTCATTTTCCCTTCCCTTCCTCCTTATCTAGAACACAAACTAGTATTTGGATTCTAGTGACAATTCACAATTTTAACTTTTATTTCAGAAAATTGTCAAAGTGCTCTGTGCCAATTCACAAGTACTAGTAACTCTTACATTAATGGATAAATAAAGACAAGGTAAAACTAGTTTAATAACTGATGCATGAAAACCAGAGAGTAATACAAGACCCCTGTGCTGGAGAGCCCAGTTAAACTCGCTGTTTATTTTACTAACTCATGTGTGTCCTGTCTGCTTAGAAAGGATTTAAAGCGGACCCTGAGATTGATAGTAGGGAAATCTGTGTTTCTGTCCTGTCTTGGCTACTTACAGTCTGTATAACTTACAATAAGGCATTGAACCCCATGGAGTCACAGTTTCCTAATCTCTAAGTAATACTGATATAGATATTTTAGGGTTGTAAAAATTAAGTTAGGTATATAATACATAATTAATATATAACCATATGCAATGAATAATGTGTGTTTGCTAACTCTAAGGACTATACATGATTAGTGATGATATTGTCTTGGATTCTTTATATGTTCTTTATATTTTATTTGAATCTGCCCATAGAATGCAGAGCCAAGGGCTAAAGCAGTTTTATAAAGGAGGTCCTTAACATTTTCGGTTTTGAGTCTTTGTTCTTTTCCAGCAGAAGCTTCAGGTATTCCATCTCACCAAGCTCTCTGCCTTAAGCGGTGTGGGCAGCACTGACAGTGGCCTGGCTAACTACCAGCTTACCAGGAGGGGGACTTGCTTAATTGCCTGAATTCTGGCTTCACAAAGCAGCTTTCACACCTAAAGCTGGAGCAGCTCACATCTGTGCCTGTCAGGCTTCTGCCTTGCAGATGAAGAAATCAGCTGTGTCTGGTCCCCCCAGGATACCCAGGGGGGTCCAAGCCTCATGCATAAAGTCAAAACACACACGCTCATTTCCATATAGAATACAAATAACGTATTCATTTAATAAGATAACTCCTGAAACTTACTGCACATATTATTTTAAGCTCCTGTGCAGGTAATTACAATCATGCTTAGGAAAAATCGATGAAACCATTAGATCAAAACCAAATTCCCTTCATTTTATTTGCACATGTGTCATCTCTGTATGCATTTACAGTACTTTTCTTAAATACACTCACCCAGAACAATCTTTCTCTTTAATGTTGAGGTAATTTATGATATTACTTTAGGCTATGTGCTCTGTGTGTGTGTGTGTGTACAAATGCAGTGGAAAGAAGGATAAAGGATTTATTAGCTTTTATAGATATAGGTGTATTATTCATTTTAGAGCTATAAAATGTATATTTTTATTGCTCTGCCATCAAAAGAATCCCTGGCTGCTGATAAGGTGCAGGGATCCACAGGATGCTATACAATCAAGTACCATGCTTGACTTCACATCTGAGAGCCCCAACAGGGTTCTGATAATGACACCTCTGATGGTGAGATTTTAATTACTCAGCTCCTGCTCAGTACAGCAACTGCACAAATAGGGGAGAATGCACATATAAGGCAATTCTGCACTTTCATCATTACCAATTGTAGTGGTTTTGTACCATTTCAGCTTAGCTAAGCCAAAACTACATTTCCCCAGAATTTCCTTCCCTGCGAGGTTCCTGGTTAGGGTTAGCCACAAGAAACATTTGTGCAAAGCACGGAATGTAGAAATAGAAGTAAAGCTGCAGTCACTGTACTCTAGGTGTGGGGGAGATGCCTCAGCCAATGCTGCTCACACACAACGTCACTGATCTGCGGGCTTGTTTTCTAGCGGTGGGAAGCAGTTGGGCGGCAGCTCCTGCAGCTTCACCTCGATCTCCTTCGCCAGCTGCCTCAATTCCTAGGCCAGAAATTTATGCAACTCTGTGGCCCCAATAAATATGTTTTAACTACTTTGAATCAACATCCATTTCCAAATTCACTTTGACCTAGGATCCTAGTATCAGTAGTCTCAATCTGAGGTTGAAATTCAAAGCCAACATATTAATTATAATTCACTGTCTCTTGAGTATAATGTTTCATAAAGTACACCCAGGCGGTCCACAATGTCATCTGAAGTGTGACTCTCAGTGTTTACATTTTTTATTGGCATCTAGTGCTTCTATTAATGGTTGTTTGTTCTATTGCCTCTTTTCCATCTCATTGTCATTGTTGTTATTTTAAACGTAGTAGGAGGAGGGCAGGTGTTCCAATGAAGTAAGACATGGATCAGCAATGTTCAACGGGTAGCTACTTTAGTCAAAGCCAGCTTTATATGTATTAATTACTATGTGATGAATTACAGCTGAGAAATCCTCCCAACTCAACTCCCAGGTGTTTAGAAAATATTTTCAGAAGAGCTATAATAATCTTTACCGCTCGTCTGTAACAATTTTTTTCATTATCAGTAGTGATGCCTCCCTTTTGTTAAAGATCTGTAATTCTTGAAAATCACTGAAAAAGTGCCAAGTATACTGGCAGAAGTAACCCTGGAAGATGCAACCTCCTAGGTGGAAATTAATTATATAAATTAATAGTTTTTATTTTGAAAAGCTGACAGGTTCAGAAGACCCAACTCACAGGACAAGCATGTTGATGGAAGGAAGGAGAAATGGATTGAGGTGAGACATTGATCATTGCCAGAGAGTGAACACTGGAGGTGGTAACAGGTTAGACTTTCATGTTTTACAGATACTAAACTTTTAAAAATAAACTTTTGTTCCTCCTTGGTAAGTTATAGGGAAGTTTTGCCTTCAAATACGAGAATGGCAGGAAGGACATTTGTCTTAATTCACATTAGATCTCTGCTTTATCAGAAAACCTAAGCAGTAGCTTCACTTTCCTTACTGATGGCTCAAGTGAACTGTGCCAGTATGCTGTCACAGAACTGAAGACTGAGGACAATCACAGAGGCATTGGGAGGCGGAGAGGCAGGAGATTAAAACCATTGCAATATTTATATAATCAAGGCCAGCAAAGCAAAATTCTGACATGAAAAGATCTTCAATAAGTTCACTGTGTCTCCCACCAGATTCCTCTCCCACATTAGATGCTTTCCAGCTTATAAACACTTTATACTCCTTACAAAGCAATGCAGCTTTCTGACAAAGCACTGAATATACTGAATCTCCCTCCTTAGGTAGTGGAGATGCCACTTTCCTTTATTTCTTAGCTCTCAATAACAAACCTTTTCGCATATGCTTTTGTGCTTCCTCCAGAACTCATGAAGCAAGCTTGACTTAAAGATCCTTGATGAGAAGGGTATAGTTTATTCAAATCCAATAACTCTTGCTTAATACCAACTGTTTTTTTTAATCCTAGCAACTAGTTTGATTTTCTTTCTACTCATTACGCTTAGAAGTTTTCATATACAAATAAGAGTTTTATTAGGCAATGTTATTTTTTTCAAATCCATTTAATTTTCAGACTCCTACTTTTTATTCAGATAGGTAGAATGACAGATAGATGGACTGATGGACAAATAAGAAAATAGCTATAGATAATAAACATAGACAACCACAACTAAAGAATATCCAGTGAAAAATCTTCACGCTGTAACATTTGGGGTTTCCTCAAATTATTGACTTTCTGACTAATACGAAAATAAATCTGCCAGTAGAACAATTTCTACCCACATACAAAGAGACTCCATAAGTTTTTTGCTACCTCATTCTTTCCAACACAGACAGAAAAGCAATGTCACCAAGCATTCCAGGAAATCCTATAACAAGAGGAAAAGAGACCAAGATGAAGAAGGAGAAAAATTATTCTGGAGTAAACAAGGATGATGCATATTTAGAATAATCTAAGTACTATATCTTCAGAGATATTAGAGAAGATACTGTACTCACCAAACAAGAACAAAATGCTGTAAAAAATTAACACTAAGGGAACAAGGTAATTGCTAGAAAATATAGGATAGAAGGATAAATTCAAAGAAATCTCTTCGAAAGTATGAAAAGTTTGATAAAAGATAAAAATGATTAATCCAAAGTGTCAACACTTAACTAATATATATTTCAGCAGACTAAAGAAAATTTAGTAGTGCTGAGAAATATTTTCTAAAGAAATAATAAAATACAGTTTCTCATGAAGGACTTGAATACACATGCTTAAGGAGTGCATGGAATGCATAGAAAATGAATTTTTTAAAAAAACATGGTCATACCATCGTCAAATTTTAGAAGAAAACAAACCTACTAAAAAATTATTTTAAAATGCTTTGTGTTTCTTGTTTCAGTTCCAAGATGTAACAATTTAAGGAGTAGAACTGGGGATGAGAAGACATGGAGTAGAAATTAGTTGATTCATTCAGTATTTTACAAGTATTATTTAGATTATTGTAATTTTTTAAAAAAAATTATTTTAAAATAAACATAATACCCTGAATAAAAGATATCTTTTCAACAAATGATGCTTGAACAACTGGACATGTACATGCAAAAGAAAAAAAATGAATCTAGACATAAACCTTAAACACTTCACAAGAAAATAAGTCAAAATGGATCACAGTCTTAAATATAAAACACAAAACTATAAAACTACTAGAAGATAACATGAGAAAATCTAGATGATTTTGAGTTTAGCAATGACTTTTAGTTATAGCACCAAACTCACAATTTATGAGAGAAATAATTGATAAGCTGGACTTCATCAAAATTAAAAAATTTTGCTCCTCAAAAGACAATATCATAACAACTAGAAGAAAAGCCACAGTCTGGGAGAAAGTATTTGCAAAAGACACATCTGATAAAGGGCTCTTATCTAAACTATACAAACAACTCTTAAAATTCAACAATTAAAAAAAAAGAATTAAAAAAAATAGGACAAAGGCCTTAACAGGCATCTCACCAAAGATAAACAGATGGCATATGAAAAGATGCTCCAAATCTTGTATCATCAGAAAAATAACAATTAAAATAACAGTGAAATACCACTACATACCTATTACAATAGCCAAAATCCAAAACACTGACAATGCCAAATGTTGGCAAAGATGTGGAGCAATAGGAATTCTCACTCAATACTGGTGGGAATACAAAATAGTATATCCATTTCAGAAGACAATTTGGTGGTTTCTTACAAAATTAAATACACTGTTACCATACAATCCATTATCAGTTGTGCTCCTTGGTATTTACCCAAAGAAGCTGAAGAGTATGTCCACACCAAAATTTGCACCTGGATATTTATAGCAGCTTATTCGTAATTGCCAAAATTTGGAAGCAACCAAGATGCCCTTCGGCAGGTGAATGAATAAATAACTGTGATACATCCAGACAATGGAATATTGTTAAGCACTAAAAAGAAATGATCTATCAAAGCATGAAAAGACATGAAGGGACCTTAAATGTATATTACTAAGTGGAAAAAGCCAATCTGAAAAGGTCACATATTATACAATTTCAACTATGTGACATGCTGGAAAAGACAAAACCATGGAGACAATAAAAAGATGGGTGGTTGCTATAGGTTAGGGAGGAATGAAGAATGAATTAGAGGAGTAGAGAGAATTTTAAGGGCAGTGAAAGTACTCTGTATAATACTATAGTAATGGATATATGTAATTATGCATTTGCTCAAATCGATAGAATGTAGAGCAGCACCAAGAGTGAAACATTATGTAAACTATGGACTCTGGATGATCATGATGTGTCAATGTAAATTTGTCAGTTATAACAAATGTACTACTCTGGTAGGGATGGTAAAAATGGGAAAAGGTATACATGTGTGGGGGCAGAAGGCATAAGGAAACTGTGTATAATTTCTGCCCAATTTTGCTGTGAACTGAAAACTGCACTAAAAACTAGTCTATTAATACATAAATAAATAAACTAAATTACAAATATTACTGAATTTGGTATAAATAGATACATAATGAGATAGCATAAAAAAGAAAGTAGTAAACAAAAAGATAGAAGTTTTTGTAATTTCTTAAATAATAGGCTGTCTTGATCTTGAAGTTTAAATTCTCATTTGCATTAAATAACACCTATGAATAAAGCATCAGCTCAACTTTTGGATTTACTTTATTTAACTTTATTATTCAAAGATGAACATTATAGAAATTTACTAGATTAAAATTCTTACATATTTTGTTCTTTTCTGACATTTCATGCTATTGCAATTGTTTGGTAAGGATTCAGTATTTGAACAAAATGAAACTCAGTCACAGGCAACATTTTTTTCATCATAGATTAACAATATATTGGTCAGGATAAGCATTTTCTAAATGAGAAAATAGTTTACTGCAAAACATAAGTACATGCATGTTGAAGTTTTACAGTAATGGAAAATGCATACATACTACAGGACAGAATGGACTTCTGAGGTAGAGTTCCACAAAAGAAATTAAAATGTTATGACGAGAAGATGCATTAGAAGGTATTTCCACTTGGGGTCATCAAATATTATTTTCTTAACAAAAAAGATAACTTTTGTTGAGTCTTCAAGTCTAAGTGAGATTTTAGGGTCAAAGAAAGATAGTCAAAACTGCATGGAGACCAAAACTAGGACGTGTGTCTCAATAAGAGAATCATTTTCATGGAACATATCATTAAGATAATGGGGCACAGACACTGGAGTAAGATAACTGGAGAAACAAATTATGATTCTCATTTCCTATTTTTTAATTTGAATAATATTCTTAAGGTCTTAAAATCTCAGTTTCCTAATACACTCACAAGATAATAATGCACAGCTAATACATGGCGCATTATTACACAGCTTAAACACTGAATAAATAATATAATTAAACAAAAGCACTAGACAGCTTTAAACAAGTAACAGTATTATTGTTATTAACACAATAAAAATATTTGGTTTGACAGAAACAGACTCACAGATACAGAGAATTAGTGGTTACCAGTAGAGAGAGGAAAAAGGGGTGGGGCAACACAGGGGTAGCAAATTAAGATGCCTAAACTTCTACATATAAAATAAGTAAGCTACAAGGATATACTGTACAGCACAGGGAATATGGACAGTATTTCATAATACCTTTAAATGGAGTATAATCTGTAAAAATGTAGAATCATTATGTTGTATATCTGAAGCTAATATAATGTTGTAAATCACTGTACTTCAATTTTAAAAAAATCAAAAAATTTGGTTCTAATAAAAGACTACAGAGTTCTAAAAATGTGTTGCTAAGTTCAAGAAACACCACAATGGTACTTCTAACTGACTCAAAAATACGTATATTTAATGGAAGTGTCTCCCCCACTTTTTTTTCTTATTATGTAAATACTACAAATTAGGTAAATATAAGGCTGTTAAACTATTGTTGAGATATAAACGCAAATATTTTAATCTTCCATTAAGCCTATTTCAAGAGATATTAAAAGTATTTCAAGTTACTATAAGTATAATTCACCTAAAAGTATAACTGTCTCTCTTTACCTTTTCTGAAAAGATTTTTTTGGTTCAAACGGATGAATGTTTCTTTATGAAATGATATAGGTGGCCTACATAGCATGTTTTCCCTCCCCACAAATTCAACCTGAACTTGACAGCAGCAGAGTTATTGATTAGGTATCATCAGAGCTGACATATACAGAGAGAACATAATTTCACTTTATGGGCGGCTATGCTGTTAGACAGAATTCATTTTATGAAATGGCTATTGCTAGGCCTTTTACTATAACCACTTTGAAGAATTTTGTTTTACATTTGAATAATATTTTCTTACACCACATTGGTTTTCTAATGGCTTATCATTTGTAAATAATTTAACAATGACCTGTTTTATGTACTGTAGTATGGGGCATTCAGTAAATATATCAGATCTTTTCAGGTAAATATTTAATCTCTATACTTGAAAGATGGTTTGCCATGTATCTATATATATCCATATATATATCTGTATATCTATGTATCTATATCTATAGCTCTATCTATCTATCTATCTATCTATCTATCTATCTATGTACTGGTATACCAAGAGTTACTACTTTGGAACTTCATATCATTTGGCATCATTTTCAATTGAGCTAACATATAGTATCAGTGTTTTTTTTTTCATTTATACCCACCTGTTCTTACTAAGGTTTTGAAGCAAAATATTTGCTTGGTATATACCAGGCACTTTCACATTTATTATCTTATTTATACAAAGATGAAAAAGCCCTGGTCTCAAAGTTTCTAGTCTCAAAGCTACAGAAGTTCATAAACTATAGGCCAGACAAAATCATTTTGAGCTATTTGAAATAAGACAGTATATTTTGCTGTTTTAACACTAAGGAAATACTCATTTAGAACATCTTTGGAAGAATACCAGCACTGCCCTAAAGGCTAAATGAATGTTTGGGGCCATTGAAAGGACTGTGTTTGGAGTGACTTCCTTATTCACTCAATAAAGGAGGTGACTGAGTGGGCAACAATCAACATGCCAATACTTGGAATGACTTATCCTGCGTTGTAAATTTTAAATTTATTTCAGAGCAATCTATATCCCAAATCCAATGACATTCTCAGCTGAGTGGCTTGCAAGTGAAGGCTGACACTTTCTCTTGTTTATTCTGCTCCCTGTGTGGGAGAAAATATTCCATTCTTTAGCTTTATTGAGATATAACTGATGTACAAAAATACGTATATTTAATATTTACATCTTGATGAGTTTGGATATATGCGTATATCCATGATAGCATCACGAAAACCAAGGTAAAGCTATCCATCACCTCCAAAAATTTCTTTGTGTTCTTTATGGGGTTTTTGGGGGTGGGGTGGGGTTGTTTTTAGTTTTTTGGTAACAACATTTAACAAATCTATCCTCTTAATCTATTTTAAACTTTATGTCCCTGATCCTAAATATTCATCTTCTTCTCCCCTCTCCACCTCCCCTTCCCTCTCTCCTTTCCTTCTCATCCCCTAACAGCCCCTCTGATAAGCACACATAAACACACATGTCTTCCTGTTTACCATTAGGCCACTTCTGAGACTAATGTGATGATTACTGACATAGCCACCATTTAATTATCTTGATGTAAATACTCAGAAAATATATTTTTGCATATGCTGAAAAAGAATAAGATGTAAAGAATCAAAAAGGTGAATTATTTAGCTGGTAATAAAGATATTAATTTTATATGTGAGGATCCATTAATGGCATTTAATGGTGTTTACACACATGCGGACACACACTGTGTTTTTAAGTATTCTTTCTCTCTAACATCTATGCAACTCCAATTTTGCATGCATGGGAAATAAAACACACATTCCAGAATTTCTTTCTTCTGCTTATGTTGAGTTCTCCATGGAAAAACTAAGCCAAGAACATAATGTTCTCTCTTTTTGATAAATAGCTGATTCCATTTTAAAAGGAAAATCCTTCCTTTCAAAAAGCTGTAAAATAGAATTATATTAAAAATAACTCCATCTGGCTCATTGTGGAATATTATTTTAAAATGTATGCTAAGTCTAAAGTATTTTCCCTCAATCATGAAATAAATATGTGTACATTTACTACGTATCTCATTAATTGAAGTCTGTGTCTGGTATCAGGCTTGAGAATCAATGGTTACATAAAGATTGATATTGACAGTACTCTCAAGGAGCACCAATATTAGATGTGCATTATCTATATAGAGCCAGAAAATAATGACCAGCCTAAGATGGACTTGTTTTTAATGTTACAAAATAAGCCCTCATTATGTAATAAATTAATAGTTTATACCAATTTACTCTTTACACATCAATTTTTTTTACAAGCCTGTTTCTGCAGGCTTGCAGCTTTGTCCTTTCATTTGAAGCCACTGTCTGGTAGAGAATTAAATCTGAAGAACAGTATTAGAGCCTTCTGATGATGCTCCGCTGCCTCTCACTCACAGTTACTTGGCTACATGGTACCATTACCAGGAACTTCCAGACAAGTAGCTTGCACAATACATCCTTAACCTGGGGCTCTTGTGACTGATGAAAGCCCAGGATCAAATGGTACATTCTCTGACATGGCTAAGCTATCTGTTGGAGATAATAAGCCAATAAAAATATACTGTGATTCTTCCGCCCAGAATCCTATTTGGTCTGAGCATAGGCTATTAAGAACTCGGTTTTTCTGTCTCTTTATTTCTCATTACTTGACATAATAAAGAAAATAAAATATATTGAGTGGATGCCTGTCTGTCTCCCCTGCCTTCTTTCTTTTTCAATTTTTTTCTATAAACGGAGGAAAAGATGAGAGCCCAATAAATATAGCTGAGGGAATGAAACCTGTGTTGTTGCTACACCGCACATACTCTTATGGCCTTCTAAATCGTAAAATGTTAACAGCAAAACTAAATCTTGACATGTTGATAGCTAAAACCATACTGCAATATGGCACATCAATTGCCTGTTATGTTTTTGAGAACCAAAAAATATTCTCTTCTGCACCATTAACATAAATCATACTGGTTAAAATACTTTAATACTCCAGGTGTTTTTCTTTTTTCTTTCTTTTTTTTTTTTTTTCAGATGGCACATTTGTTGATGTCAGTTTGGGAGGGGGAGGGGAGAGAGAGCAAATAAACTGTAAATTTGCTGTGGGGTTATGCACACAAATCAAACTCAATAAGCTTGTCAGATGAACACTTCACATTAACCGAATAATAACCTGTCATATGACTTTCAACAGTTTCTCCTTTTCCTACGTTTCAGAAGAACAGTATAATGCTGTAAGTACCACAGCTGTGTGTTTTTTAATTTTTTTCAAAGAACAACTTGTTTTTAAAGACTTCCATTATCCTATACCTCTCCAGATGTGATTTCTAGCACTGTTGTGAGCGAGGACAATTACTAGGTTTAAGAGAACTTAAGAAATTGTCGATTGTAGATAATTTTTTGAAACATTGAATGACTGGAAAAATACTGGAAGTAATATTTGGTCCCAGGAGGCACGTATCAATGAACTTTTAAACATACATATGACACTTTTCCTGTTTTAAATATTTGGAAGGCTGAATGAACATGGTACCCTAAGCAAACAAGGTCAAGACCTCTGTATCCTCTCTGCTAACCACAAGGGTTGTTTTATTCAAAGCTGCTTTGTCCTCTCACTGGGATGAATATTTCAATCCCTAAAGGTGGCAGCAGCCTCTTGGAACTCTTTCACTTGAAAGATGAACAGAGCTCTAAAAAACCTCGTAAGTTCTAACTGGGTAATCATACTTTGAATCTGATTCTCATGAGATCACTTTTATATGTTGGTGTACCAGTTCACTAAATAGCATGTTTATTTTCTGAGTGCCCATCTGGCCCCCCTGGTACTCATGTATTCCCACAGTCATCTCCTTCTACATGCTCTGTTTTCCCTTGTATTGGAACATATTTTGTTGCTGGATATTGGTAGAGTGCAAGGTGTTAATGCATAATTAAATTCAAGAAGTGACTATAACATCACTCAGTAATGATTCACTAACACTCTCTTTGATGTCTTGAACCCCTTCCTTAAGCAACTTCAGGTTTTTAAGATATAAATATAGGACACAGTTATTTCAATGAAAAGACTTGCATCTTTAATTACATAAAGTTTCTTAAATATTTAGAACCCAAGTCAAATGAACATAAATGCCATGCAAAAATGCAAATAAAGAAGTATTCAAAGGTGGAATATGGAAGGCTAAGAAAACACAATATGACAGAAATATAATCAATAATGTACCTTGAAGAATGAGCTGGACTTGGCATGGAAAGTTAGGAGTCAGAGAGGTAATTCCAGGGAGAAAGAAGAAAAGGCACAGGAATTCATCAGAGTCCCATCTGAGACAGCAAGAGTAGTATCACTTGGAAACTTGGGGAGACAAGAGTAAGCACCAGGACAGAAGTTTGGGAAGAAATGATGGAACAGGCCTACCGTGGAAAATGGCAAGCCACAGAAGTTATTATTTTTCATAGTTATTTAAACAACCATTGGAGTTTGAATGGAGGTTTGTAAGGAAGGAGTAATATAATTCTACATGAACTTTAAGATGTATCACATGACATAAAAGACTAGCAGGTGGAGATGCAGGATGCATCACCCCTGTTTTTTCCCTCAGAGAACACAATTCCAAGGGCCACCCTAACTTAAAGAATAATATTTTCCAGACTGTGTCACTAACTAGCTGCATGATAACATGTTGACTAAGTAACACGTTGGTATTTATCCATGAATTACGACAACAAATAAGGTTCACTGATAAGTTTCTAGGCATTTGCAAGAGATATACTTTCCATACTGCATCCTTATGTGAATGAAACTGAAAACTATTACATATAATATATATCTGCACACACAGGATCATATATGCATTATTGTATATATGCATTATATATAGCATATGCATTATACATGTATTTTATAGAATATAGAATATATTACATGACATTATGTATGTGTGTGTATAAATATACACATGTTCTGGCACCTGGATATACAATTCTCCATGGATACATACACATGGATTGCTTAACGTGTCTAGAATAACAATATGCTGAATATGTTTAAATAAAAAGAATATGCTTAAACAACATGCTTAAATAAATAGAAGAAAACAATATGCTTAAATAAATATAAGATTTGCCTTGTGTACAAATACCAGGATACAAGAATATGATGATAGGTGTGGTTCTTTCAAAAAATACTTCTTGATGCCTGTAATCAGAGGGGAATGGATTCTATTTAGGGAGCATCTACTGTTCACCCTGCTGATCTTCAGAACTCCATGATAAACAAAGCTTTAGACACTGTTGGAGATACTGAGTTTACCTACTCAATATCCATTCCCCCTTTCTCTTTTTATAAAATCTTGTCAGGTCAATAATGCACCAAGCTAAAAGGGTCCTTTTTTCCCTCAGGCACCCTCTCCACTTACTGCAGGAAATGGCCAACTGAAAAAAACTCTGACCAATGAGAGATAAACAAATGTCTCCTGGAAAGATTTTTTAACAGTAGCTTTATTGAGATATAATCCATATACCCTACAATTCACACATTAAACCATAAAATTTGCTGTAAAGTTAAAGTGTGAAAAGCATTTTGCTTTTTAATATATTCACAATGTTGTGCAACCATCATCACAATCAAGTATAGAACACCCTCATCAACACAGAAAGAAAGTGTGCTAATTATCCCTCCAACCTCCTATGTCCTAGATGAATATTACTCCACTTTCTCTACAGAGTTGACTATTCTGGCCATTTCACACAAATAGGATCAAGTAACGTGCGGTCTTTTGTGACAGGCTTGCTTCATTTAATATAATGTTTTCAAGGTGTCCATGTTGTAGCATTATTCTTTTTTATTGCTGATAATATCCCATTGTGTGAACAGACAGTATTTTATTGATCCATTCATCAGTTAATAGAGATGTGAGTCATTTCCACTTTCTGGCAATTATGAGTAATACTACATTCATGTCCAAGTTATTGTGTGAACATAGATTTTTATTTCTTTTTGGATATGTCCACTTGAGAATGGAATTTCTGGGTCATACAGTAACATTAGTAACAAATAATATTTTTGTTTAACTTTTAAACCTTTTATTAAATTTTTATCTTTATGTTTTTTAAGGAATTGCCACAATGTTTTACAAAGCCACTCCTCTGTTGTACATTCTCAGGGTTCCACTTTCTCTGCATCCTCACCAATATTTGTTATAATCTGTCTTTTTTATCATAAACTTTCTCTTAGGTATCAAGTGTTATCAAATAGTTTTGGTTTTAATTCCTTAACTGCTAAAAATTTGAAGAACCTTTCCATGTTCTTATGGGGCATTTGTATATACTCTTTGGAGAAATGTTTATTAGATCTTTGCAGTTAACACCTGACACATTCCAAAGAACCAAGAAAGTTCTGCTCCTTGACTGGCTTCTGAGACAAAACCTCTAAGCCCTTGCAACATCCTGCATGATAAGAGTTTCTTTGTTTTCCTGGGATCTTGGGCCATACCAGATAGAGAGTTTATTCTACAATGCTATTTATGGTGGGGGACTTAGGCCACATGATTTGATTAGTTTGACCTCTGGAGGTGTAGGACACTGAGTAATAAAGATCAGCCACATGTGCATTTTATGCTTACCTGATTGACCCCAATGAAGACCTGAACACCTAGGCTCAAGTGTGCTTCCCTAGTGGGCAATACTTTGTGCTGTTGTCATACATCACTATGGGAAGAATTAGGCAATGTCCGTATGGCTCCAATGAGAGGACAGCTGGAAGCTCGTGTCTGGTCACTCAGGGACTCATGCTGCTTTTCCCTTTGCTGATTTTATTCCCTGTTCTTTTACTGTAACAAACCATAACTGTAAACGTAACACACAGTTCTATGAGTCCTTCTAGTGAATCACAGAACACGAGTGTTCTTGAGAACCGCTGACAACAAGATCTTTTGCCCAATTTTTAATTGGGCCATTTTTCTTCTATTGTTGAATTATAAAAGTTATTGTATATATTCTAGATATTAACCCCTTAACAGATATATAAATAAATTACAATTTTTCCCATCTTGTAATTTGTCTTTTCATTTTTTTTGATGATGTCTTTTTAAGCAAAAAAAAGTTTTTAGTGTTGCTGCAGTCCAGTTTATCTATCTGTCTATCTGTCTGTCTGTCTATCTATCTATTTTTTTCATTTATGCTGTGGTTTCTTATCTAAAAAGTCTTTTCCTAACATTAGGTCACAAAGATTTAATCTTATATCTTATTCTATTTTATAATTTTAGCTCTTATATGTAGGTATTTATACTTTTTGAGTTAATTTTTATATGATACAAGAAAGGAGTCCAACTTAACTTTCTTTGTATGTGGATATCCAGTTGTCTGAGCACCATTTCGCCCATTAATTGTCATCGATCCTTTGCTATAAATCAATTGACTTTAAATATAATGATTTATCTCTGGATTCTCAATTGTGTTCCATTGATCTATATGTCTATCCTTATGTCAATACCATACTCTCTTGATTTACATATCTTTACAGTAAGTTTTAAAATTTGGAAGTATAAAGTTCTCCAGCTGTGTTCATCTTTTCAATATCAGTTTAGCTACACTAAATTCAGTGAGTTCCCATATGAATTTCCCTCTCCCCCACCGAAAAATGTGAATTTTAATAGAGAAGAGTTACAGTGAATCTGTAGACCAATTTGGAGATTATTGCTATTTTTAACATTATTATTTCATCTAATCCACAAGCAAGATCTTATTTTAGGTTTTATTTCAATAAGGTTTTACAGTTTTCAGAATGTAAAATTACACTTCTCTTAAAAAATTTATTCCTAATTATTATTTTTATGCTATTGTTAATGAAATTGTTTCCTTAATTTTTTTGGAATGTTCATTGCTAATGTATATAAATACAATTGATCTTTATATTTAACTTGTGTCCTGAAAACTTGCTGAACCCATTTATTAGTTCTAATAGTTTTTTAACCAAGTGCCAATTCCTTCGGATATTCTATACACAAAATCATACCATCTACAAATAGAGTTTAATTTTTCCTTTTCAATTTGAATCTTTTATTTTTACCTAATTTCCATGGCTTAACTTACAGGAAAAGAAGTGAGTAGAAGTGAATAAAAATGAGGAGAGTATAAATGTAGGTTTTGTTCCTGATCATAGGGTGAAAGCTTCCATCATTCACCATTACAAATGATGTTTACGATGGGTTTTTCACAGATGATCCCTTATCAGGCTGAAGAATTGCCCTTCATTTCCTACTTTGTTGACAGTTTTTATCATGAAATCAGGTTAGATTTTGTCAAATGTTATTTCTGAGTCTATTGAAATTGTCATGTGTTTTTGTCCTTTATTCGTTTAATATGATGTATTACATTAACTGATTTTCACAGGTTTTGTCTGGTATTAGTATAGCCATTTCAACTTTCTTATGAGTGCTGTTTGCATGAGTTTTTTCACCATTCTTTTACTTTCAAATTATTTGTATATTTGAATCTAAATGTGTCTCCATTTTTTGATTGTCTGGTTTTGGTCAAGTCAGTCTGACATCCTCTATCTTTTGACTGGATTGTTATAGATCTATTTTTATGACTGCCATTTTACTTTTGTTTTCTATGTCTGTTGTCTCTTGTTTCTTAATCCCAGACAGGTTTACTCCCAGCCACCTCATTTGTCATTTTATTGTCAAATAAACATATCTGTACTGTTGTAAACCCAACAGTACAGTTATATAAATATTGTTTATAGAATTTCTTTTTAAATCAGTTGGAGGAAGAAAGAAGACCAATATGCATTTATATAGTCTTTTATGATTATATAATTATCTTCACCAGTGTTCAGTTTTTTTTTTTTCCAATGAACTTGAAATATTGTCTGGGATTCCTTAACTTAAGCCTAAAGGATTTACTTTAATACTATTTTAAGACAGAAGGCAGGTCTGTTAGTGACCTATCCCTGCTCTCTCTCTCTCTCTCTCTCACTTTTATTTGTCTGGTAGTGTCTTATTCGAATTCCATTTATGAAATGTAGTTTTTGTGTACATAAAAAACTTGTTTGACATTTTTTTTTCTTTTAGCACTTGAATATAACATTCCACTGCTTTCTAGCTTCCACTAATTCTAATCAGAAATCAACGGATAATCTCATTGCAGTTCCTTATACATACTGAATAACTTCTACCATGCTGCTTTCAAGATATTTTCTTTGTCTTTAAACTTTTTTACTATAACGAGTCTTGATGTGGATCTTCTGCATTTATCCTGCTTGGAGTTAAGTGAGATTGTTGGGTATATAGATCAAATGTTTCATCAAATTTGGGAAGATTTCATCCATTAGGTCTTCAATATTATTTCTGCTGTTTTCTCTGTCTCCTGTCTTCCTGGTATTCCCATTGCATTTAATAGCGTCCCACATTTCTCTGAAATTCTTCCATTTCTCTTCATTCTGTCTTCTCTCTGTTTTTCATATCGTTTAACCTTTGTTAGCCTATCTTCAAGTCTTCTGAGTCTTCTTCTAGTTCAAATATACTGTTGTGCTCTTTAATAAATTTTAAAATTTATATCAATGTACTCTTCAACTCCTGAATTTATTCATGTTCTTTATTTAATAAGACATGTCATCATATCTTTATTTCTTTAAACATGTTTTCCTTTTGCTTTTAAATATGTTTATAATGGCTGCTTTGAAGTCTTTATTTGGTAAGTCCATCATTTACTCCCTCTTACAGGTAGCTACCTTTGCCTGCTTCGGCCTGTGCTTGATTCAGGCTTTCTCTCTTCTTCAGGGCTTGATGTTGTTGTTTGCTTGTATATTAACTCAGTGATTTAGCTTGACTATTTTAACAAAGTCGATTTACCCTGAAGTATGAAACCTCTAATGTCATTTCTCAATGTGCATAGCATAAGGCATGGACGCTGTCATCCTGGGATGACACCCTGAGAGAGTAGGGCTCTCTTTCTCTCTCTTTAAGAGACTGTCTTTTATTTGAACACTGAATACATTCTGTTAGTACAGAGTGTGCTGAGGATGAAGATTTTTAAAGGAAAAAAACACTGGCAGCAATACAATTAAAATGGAAAAAAATATAATTTCGAATATAACATAAATGACAGATACATTAGCATCTGTGAAGCCCATCTAGGGCATTTCATCACCTGATAGTTATGGTTTAATTTACATTTGCTTCAGACATGAGTATTTGGAACTGTCAAAAAATGCCACATATATACAATATAAACTGGACACAACAAATGAAAGAGTATCATGATTTATTAAATCTCTTTAATGAAACCATTACCTGACAACTAGAAAACAGTTAAAATATTTGTTTAAAAACAATCCCTAAAACTTGTGTCCATGTTAGAGGTGACAGAATTTCTTTTGTAGCTTCTAGCAAAATAAGACCATTTTGAGCATTCCATATTGAAATTTATCTTTTCAATACAAAGAGTAGGCTCTGCCCATTAACAGTGAATGACGTGAACTTAGTTCTCAGTTCCTCCAGATACTCAGAGCAGCAATAAGACAAGTCTCAGGATCATCATGAAGCTTAAACCTGCAACCAGCCCATTCCCTTCACATTCTCCATCTCATTCCATTCTCTCTATGTTAATCTGCCTGTCTTTTTTGTTATCACACCCTAGCTTTAGACTCAACTAACTGTAAATTATTGCCCTATTGTTTTTGACAATGCCCTGGGATCTAAATTGCAAGGTATATTTTGATGCCAGTCTTTTGAGGTTGGTTATGACTCTAAGATGACTCCTCTTACCTGCATCTTCCCTTTTTTCTCTCTGTTAAACTAACTAGCCTAAAGTTTAACCTACTGTTCATAGAAATACTGGCTTCTTCTTAATTGTTTAGCACCAAATCTTCTTTCTTTCCAGGAGCAACCTTAGGCTTGAACTTCTTCACACACTGTCCCATAAAATCAGTGACTTTGAGCAAAGCTCTGGAGCTCTCTGTTCTTACAGACTGCCTCTCCCTTTAGGTAAAAATCTCTGAGCCACTGGTTCAGAACTGGGAGTGGGGATAGTGGCCCACTTCTGTTGGGTTGACATCCCTGCTTTAAGAGAAGCATTCTGGGCTGACGCAGTGTCTCTGGTATTCTGACATTGCATATTCCATCAAAGAATTTAATCTCTAAATGAAAATGGGCAAAGGTGACTGGGACCCCACTGTTCTCGCTCTATTATACATGAGGTAGAATCTGAGGACTGACTGGAGGAAGGGGCTCCATGTATTTGCTCAGAATTTAGCTTCTGCGACATAACGCTGGGAAGGATAAGAAGTGCTCACAGACTGCCCCGCGTGGGGAGATACCACAGCTCTTGACTGGAGCTGGGGGAAGAGGGAGCCTCAGCTTCTTGGTCACATGCTCCCAGAGTACAGCACCATCATGATGAGCTGAGTATTCAGAAAGAGAAGGAATAAACTGTGGCTCCAGCGTCACAGACTCTTGCTTTTCTTAAAGATTTATTTGATTTTCTTGAATAAATAATTCAAGAAAATGTACACCCCAAATTGACACAACATTATAAACTGACTATATACTTATATGTATATGTACATACATATAATTCAAGAAAATTCATTTGCAACATACCCTTAAGACAATTTTCAAAGACTTTAAATGGCTGAGGCTTTTTAAATAAATAATTACCATCAGTTTTGGCTGTTTTTCTGGAGTATGTCTGCAGAACTCTTCATGCCACTATTTCAGAAATTGTCCTCTTTTGAGGGAGTTTTGGACAAGATTTTATTTCTGATTTTATCATTACCTTCCCTTTATTCTTCATATTGCTTAAAATGTGAATGTAGGATAGAAATGGAACAGCCATTTTGTGACCACTGGGGGACTAGGAAAAAAAAAAAGATAATGAAAGAAATGTGTGTCTTAACATTATTCGGCACCAGAGCAATATTAGCACCTTTGGATTTACTGTTATCTAAGAAAATAAACCACTGAGTGATTAAGGCACAGACTGCAGGTTTTTTGTTAAACTAAGACAAACCAGATAATAATTTATACAGTCCCATATTTCTTATTTTCTTTAGACTCTAACCTTATGCCTTAAAGTCATCCCAAACGTAGCATAATTAAACCTAAACTCTTCTTCCTTTAATTCTTTTTTTAAAAAATCTTTTTACTATTGCTTCCTTACAGGTATCAACTTCCCCAGAGTTTCCCTAACCTACAACCAGAATATTGTCTTCCATCTTCTACATCTAATGAGTCATTAAATCCTATTTTTACCTCTTAAAACGTCCTTTAAATCCTCCTATACTCTCCTTTCCTATCACCCCTAACAATGTGAACCATCATCAAACTTCACCTGAGTTACCGCAGGAGTTGCTTACCTGCCCTTCATTTTTTTCAGTTTCCATACCATACTACAGACTAGGTAGCCATTTTAAAAGGCACATTGGACACAGACATGTCCCTTCCCTATTAATATGTTTTCAATGATTCCTTTTTTGGTACACTTTATCAGGGTCTAAACCTTCACAGCATAGCAGCAAGTCTTCATAAACTCACCTATGACCAGCTCTTCTGCCTATGTCTACCACTTCCCATCACAAGCTCTGTCCTTTGGACAAGCTGAAGGTAGCATTCTTTTACACAGAGTCTTTGTATCCAATCCTTCCTCCACCAGAGATGCTTTCCTCCTTTTGTCTGCCTGGTGAATTGCATTAGTCTTAAAAATCCTGCAAAAATATCACTACAAAAAGAAGACTTCTGCATCTTTTCTGGTATTGCAATAACTGTTTCCTTATTCTTTTCTACTTCTTAGAATATAAACCCCAGAAGTTCAGGCCCTGTGTGTGTGTGTTTATGCTTGATTATCATGTTCCTAATATTTAAAGGTGAAATAAGAAAAAAATTATGCAGGAAGATAGTTTGAGTCTAGGATCATAAGAAAGAGCATATGAGAAATTAATTTTATAATAAAAGTAGCATGTATTATTTTTATAAGCACACTGTAGTAGCCAAAGAAACATTAGATCTCTTATATTAGCAGCTATTAAAGGAATTTCAAGAGATTTCACATGGAAAATCACCTCTTTTCTTAGCCTGTGCTAAGACAACTCCAAATTTATCCCAAGTTTAACAGTATCAGATTACTGAGATAAACAAAGCAGATAACTAATTCTTCAAATCATCAGATACACATCTCCATGTGCATTTCAACCAGTATTTTCAGATTCTGATACTAAAATCACATAGCTATTTTCTCTACATACACAAAAAATTCAGTCAATAAAATATCAATAAATTCATGGTGTCTTCAAAGGCAGTCTATGAATTAAAGAGGGGTTTACCTTTACAAAGGCAATTCTCATGAATTTTAATGTAAATGTCAAACATGTCAGCTCTAATTCTCAAAGAGTTCAGAATAAAAATAAAACTGGAATAAATGCATTTATAGGCACACATAAGTACATATATAGCAATGAAATGAAATAGGTGCTCTGATATCAGTACAAGGCAGTGGGCACAACAAAGTAATCAGTTCTACTTTGAAGAGGTAATGTGGAATGAAGAAAGGAGCAAGAATGCCCCTTGAGTAGAATGATGCTTAAGATAACTGCAAAGGGATACAGCTGACTAAGATTCACCACAGGAAACAAGGCAGTCCAGAGAGTGAAAGCAACTTGAACAAGATGTCAAGATTTACCCTCCCTGGTGTCTTCAGAAAAATGTAAATTAGTGAATTCATGGGAAAGGAGGTCAAGGTCATCAAGTCAAGAGCTAAGACTGTGGTGAGAACTGAAGCTAGAAAGAGAAGCAGAGGGAAGACTAATTATAAGGGGTCTTGAATAGCATGCTAAGGATTTAGGTGGAACTATTAAATTATTTTAGATAGTGTAGTGTCATCATTAGCTTTCCGTTTTAGAGCGATCTGAGTTGCTGCACTGAAAATGAGATACCGGAGGTCAGCAACACTAAGTAAGGGAGTAGATAACAAGCAGATAAGGGATCCTTCCAGTAGTTCAGGAAAGAGATGAGGTTCATACGAATTAACTGAAAGCCAAAAGACCTGTAGGAAATTACTAACAGGAGGCACATCAGTAGATCGTAGTGATATATTAGATTTGACATCTAGAATGAGTCCCAGGTTCCTGAGTTTGATGCCTGGAAATCAGACCTAGGTGATAAAAGATGGCTTGGTTTTAGATATAATGCATCATTTAGTACAGCCTATTCATTTTACAAGTGATAAAATACATAGATGTTAAGTGATTTGCCCAAGGTCTTGCAGCTCTTTGTGTAGTCCTGGAAGAACTAGAACATAACTCTCCCAATTTTCGTTTCAGCACGTATTCCAACATACAGTACCATATTCAGACATTCAGTGCTCTTTCGATTTTCATGCTAGGCAAAATGACATAATGGAAAAAAATAGATGGAGTTCCAGCTTCCTAATTGTTCCATAAAAGGATTTGGGGGCTATGTATCTGACAATGACAGATTTGCCATTTGAGGATTTTATCTAAAATTTATGAGACAATTATTATAATCAAATCATTTTATTTTTAGGAATAAAAGTTCAAATTTCATCCAATTTTGTAATTGTAAAAAAAAAATCATGACACTTCCCCTCAGTGATACATCATTTATCCTCAGATGTAAAGAAATACTGAAGTTTTATGCTTAATAATAAAGCAGCTCTCCTTGTGTAATGTCAGATAAGAAAATTTAAAAATCAGTTAATTGCCTGGGCAACTCTGCATATATCAGAATGAGGATAGGTCCAATTTTAAAATAGAAAGAAGAGTTCAGTGTAAGCATTTTGGAGAATATCCACATAGATGTATGTATATGTGTATGTGTGTATTTCTGTATACACTTTTCTCTGTCCCAAGATAATTTTTCAGACCACAAAACTAAAGATGAGAAAATCTATGTATGTCATTGATGTATCAGGACCAGTAATGAAGAAATACAGCATGTGTATCAACATAATGCAATCCACGTGAAGTCATAATTACTCTGCAGCCATTCTACTTGATGGAATCTGGGGGCAAGTACCAAATTCTTAACTATCAAAATGCTTCACCAAGGATGCTGATGGAGCAAAATGAAACTGGCAGAAAACGACATTTTCTGTGTCTTTAGATTTAAATGTTAAACCTATTTTTGTAATAAAATGTCATTAAAAGTATTCACTCTATTTCATAAACTTTCACAAATTATCCCTTTTTCACTTCTCAGACAAAACTGCTTAGTCTTCCTATGATTGCAAAAGTGTTGTGTTCATTCATCTGAACCTAACCACAGGTTTTGCACTCTGACAATATTTGTCTTTATAGCTACTTTTCCTTGCTCTAAACAAGTAGCTCCTTTTAAGTCAGTCTCTTTCCACAAGCTTCTGTCAGCAAACATATCTTCCTGGTTTGAAGTTAGTCCTACTTTCTTTTTTTTTTTTCTCTCTCTCTTCTTCTTCTTCTTCTTTTTTTTTTTTTTTAATTAACCACCGCACAGACAGAAGCTGACTATAAGACACTCTGAAGTTACCCTGTGTATCTTGGTTCCTCTATCTTGTGATTCTTTAACTCACTAAACATTGAATAAGCACATACACTAATTTCAATAGAGACAAAATTTACTTCTTAAGGTAATGAATTCACTTCATTTTGTTTCTCAGTTCCATTTTAATTCTGTCTGTGACCATGCCCCATTTTTCTAACTCTGGCATTTATAAGCATTAATTTAGTGGGAAAGCATTCTGTATTGCAAGTTCAGTGTTAGACCCTGCAGGCCCTAAAAAGTCATGAACCTTGGATCAGTTTTGTCCTTTACAGATGGCGTTATTTGGCTGAAAAATTGGCTCTTAACTTGGCTAGAGATTATGAGAGAAATAATTAACAATCTTATATAGTACAACAGTACAACATAGAATAAGAACTATAATATGACTTGTGACAAAATTTCAAACATAACAGGAACTCTCTGGAGATGACCTAGCATACATAGAGCTAGATGTTTTTGAAATGCCCCCTCTCTTTCACTATTGAGATTACCTGACCTAGAATTATTTCTAAACAACCTTCAGCTTTACCATCATATGATTCTATACAGAACACCTTACACTTAAATTTAGTCCATTTATACTCACCATCACACAGATACTAATAAATTGAACTGAAAATCCTTTCATATGTAAAATCATTAATTAATTAATTATTACATTAATTCACTCCACAAATAGGTACCATATGTCTTGAATGTGGCAGACTTGTGCAGAACAGTTTCCAGGAGGTTTTAGAAATTAAATGAAAACAAAGCTCAAAAAGTTAAATAACTTGCCCAAGGTCACATAGCCAGTAGTTAAACACATGGTCAACTCATACCAAAGTCCATCTGTTTTTCATTCCATTCCACTGACCTCAAGGAGCTCCTGGTTTAGTGGAGGAAATGTACAACCAAATAAATAATTTAAAGTACAGCACAAGAAGGTGTTTTGCTATAAAGTCCCTCAGAGGGACTTTCTCTGAGATCCTTGTAAATCCAAGGAATACTATTTAATAATATAATTTTCTCTAGTCACTGCATCTCTTCTAAAGTGCATGGAGTTTCAGCAGCTCATGAAACTCACTTGTAATAGCACAGTTTGGATGTAGATTTCTTTGCTGATGGTTTAACGTGTAAATATATTTTGGCTTTAATTTTGACTTTTAAAAGAATTGGTATTTTTACTTGGAGAGGATCAACATGTAAATTTCTGGGCACCCTTCTGGCCACCCTTGAAGCAAGCAGGTGGCCTGGCCTCTGCCAGTCTGATCACTTTCAATAAGAGTCAGACTCTATGAGAGGGAGGTTAGTTAAGGCCTCTTTCCAGGGGCAGCCTGAAAAAACAGGTCTCGTCCCTGGCCGTGTTCCTGCCGTTGGGTATTCTGAACCTGCACTTCTATCACTTAATGAAAGGATTTCATCTTTTTCTAGAACAATTGCTCTCAGGACAGCACACTCTGCCCCTTCTCAGCTGGTCTTGTTCCCCTGCTGTGCGCAGAGCGGTCAGGAATTGAAATCTTAACTCTCTTGTTTAGCTTGAAAGTTTCCCGTTTTCATTCCGCTGGTTTACAGAGGAAAAATGAAAGGATATTAAGATGTCTCTATTTTTATTTCATTCTGTATGTGTCTCTGCTTCTGTATAAAGTTCACTCACTGAGAAGAAAAATAGCCTGTACAAGTTTTACTTCTTAAACTAAAAATAAATTATTCTCCGGACATACCTAAAAGGCTATAACTTGGTTAAGTATAAAAGGCAAAGAAGCATGGAAAAAGAGAGGAACGAGTCATGGTTAAGAGGAAAAAACTCTCGAAGATGTCACAGAGAAGCCAACATTGCATAAAGGATCAGAAATAAAAAGAAAAGGAATTTTCAAGCTAAGAAGGGCAGGAAAGGGAATCCCAGCCCCATGAAATAGCATGTGTCTGGGTATGGGATTTTAAGAGTCCCTTTTGGAATCTGATCTCTGGGAACTCCAGGCAGGAGGGAGTGAGGCAGTGGAAGATAATGTAGGTTGAGGCCAAATTGTAACTACCATTCTAGGAGACTGCACTTCACAAGGGTAATTTTCAGAGGTTTCCTTTTCTAATTTTGATCAGTCAGGAAGAAAACGTGAATGAAGTAACGGAAGAGTGTCGCTGGGTTTATGACTAAAAGCATTGATAATTATTTATTCATTCAAACAAGAGGAGCTTGCCTCTCCTCTTAAATATTTGCTTCCAGAAAAAAAAATATTTTTATTATTTATACACTAGATAGTTTATCCCAAAAGTATTTTGGTGCATAGCCTTACACTGTCACATTTTTTTTTCCACACAACTTTCTCATAAAATTAGAGGCATACTGCAAAACAGCAAAGCACCCAAAACAGAAAACAGGAAATTTTTCTTAAGCCAATGAATCATTAACTCATGAAATTCGTCACTGCCTAAGAACATTGAAGTGGCTTAGAATATTTTTAAATGAGGTCATACATTCACATAAAGTAAACTAGATTTTACAGTTATAACTTTATAACAACTCAATCAAAACATAAATCCTTAAGCAGCAACAACCAAGTTGATCAGCAAATATATTAGGCTCTAAATTATCTTCTGAAATTATACTATACTTTAATAGCTTTTGCATAAAAATTGAAAAAATCTTTGAAAGTTGCTTATTTATGATTCCTGACTATATTCCCATTACTTTATTAAAATAACCAGTGTTTAGAGTCTATCACATGATTAGTTTACATATATTGTAAGATATGATCTTTATAATAAAGCCTATTTTTACAATAATACTAAATATTATCATTTCTATTTTACAAATGATTAAACTAAGACTAAACATGCTAATGATTTACTCACTTTTATGTGCTAGAATAATAAGTGAAAATTTGGGAAACAACCTTAAAATCTAATTTTTTATTTTAAAAATTGAGGGACATTTTATGAGAAGAATGTACAATCTAAATGTTACATATTTTCAACAAAGACTATAAATCTAGATATTGTATCTGAAACAATTTTTTAAAATTGTATACCAAAAGTTAACTTTAACTAATGTCACTAGATAAAATTTAAATTTGAAAAACAGATTCTTAATTCAGATGATAGATTAATGATTTGTATCTGTAATATAAATATAAACCAAAAGGGAAAAGTGTTACACCTACTTTAATTATACCCATTAAAGTGGCAAGATTTAAAAACAAGAAACACCTATTGCTGGTTAGGATGGAAGATGTTTTGGGATGTACTATGTTTAAGTCTCGATCAGACTCCATTGAAAATAGTTAATATATATGTCTTCAGCCAAGGAATTGAGCAACTCTGGGTCTGTCCCATAATAATAAAACCACAGTATATAAAAATGTGTATACAAAGATGCCTGGCACAATATCATTTAAGGGGGAAGGGGCAAAATGAATGTCCAATCAGTGTAGAATCATTAACTAAAGGGCAGAGCATGCATAAAATAGAATATTATGCAGCCATTAAAATATATTAATTAGAGCTATATATATCAGATGATTCAGTATTTCTACATAGTATTGTTCACTAAGAAAACCAAGATGCATAAAACTGTGTCTACAATTTTCTATTTTAAAAAATAATAAAAAAGGAAAACTGTATTTGTATGTACAGAGGGACATATGAACATAATAAAAAAATACAGTGATGTGGTCATAGGGGGGAAGTGAGTGATCTGGGTAGAAAGAGAAAGTAGGGGTGTCCAAGCAAGATAGGAAAGCGTAAAACACTCTGTCCTTCAAAAAACAGAGTATTTATAAATGATAAATGTTAAAATTATGAACAAAAATTAATAGTGTGATAATTATTGCTACTATCTCTGTTATTGTTAACAATAATTTAGTTCTGTTAAGTCACCTGGATCTGATCCCTGTCTTGCCTCATGGGAATAGAGAATTTTTTCTTTCAGCTTTTAGCACAATACTTTTCTTTTTTAAAAATTTTTAATTGAAATACAGTCAGTTAGAATGTGTCAGTTTCTGGTGTACAGCACAATGTCCCAGTCATGTATATACATACATTTATTTGTTTTCATATTTTTTCATTAAAGTTTATCATAAGATATTGAACATAGTTCCCTCTAGCACAACACTTTAGCTTCAACCTTATTTTCTCTTATGGCAGGACATTTTGAGACAGATCCCTAAGTTTTGAACTATTTTTTTCATCCTTTTTGCTATTTTTCATCCCTCCTCTTTCCATAAAGTTATTATATATCATTTAATGTGCAATAAAAGTTCACTATTTGTAAGATTCAAATCAGGTTGTGTATTGTATTTAGTCATTTTTAAAAACAATTTCTTCTCCTTAGATCTGATACATTTTCTCAAGGGACTTCAAGAATTTGAGGGATGAAAAAGTTTGGTTTCATTTTTTGAGGATATAAGTTTGTTAGGGCTTGTGCCATATAGTCTGACTTGAAAGGATACAATAGTATTATTTTTATGACTTTAAATTTTAGTAACATAAAAGTGACTCATAAAAATTTAGAAAGAATAAATTTTAAAAGCTCTTACTAAAGAAATGGGCCCTGTCTAAGGATTCTGTATATGACTAAGAACAGCAGGATATACTTTAAAATATATATGCTAAAATGGATTAGAACTTATCTCCAGAATGATAAACAATATAACTTTGACTCACATTTCATATGTTTTCCTGAATAAAAGAGAATTGGGATGTAATTGTAACAAAGGAAATTTTATCCAAGTCATAAGCCCACTGTATTAGCAACTTAGATTATCAGTGATTAAGATGTTATGGACTTTAATTTTGTTCTCACTTTCATTTTATAGAATGGTTACTATAGAAAGTATGTAAATAGAAAATTAGAAAATGGTAGATGTGTTTCCCCAAATTTATAGGTAGAAAGATAATTCCCAAGATCTTGGTATCTGGAGGTGGGCCTTTTGGAGGTGATTGAGTCATGAAGGCAGAGTCCTCAGGTAGGGATTAGTGCCCTTTATAAAAGAGTCCCCCCTCACCCCTTCTGCCACTGTATGGACACGGAGAGAAGACAGTTGTCTATGAACCAGGAAGCAGGCGCTCATCAGATACCAGATCTGCCAGAGCCTTTATCTTGGACTTCCCAGCCTTCAGAACTGTGAGAAATAAATTTCCCTTCTTTATAAGCCACCCAGGCTATGGTACTTTGATATGGTAGCTCAAATGGATGAAAACACCACCCACTTTACTTCCTGGAATTCAAAGGCAATGCTATGTTGAATCAGGCCATGTTTTCTCCTGTGCTATTCAGTTTGCACATTTATGTACTTATTCTACACAATTCAGCCAGAAAAGTAGGCTCCTTACACATGAAATCTGCAAAATTTGTTCAGAATGTACACTGAAGACTTTGTTGCTGTATTTTTACAAGCTAGAAAAAATTCTGACCTGAAGAATGTGGGTAGATTGGAGGGAGTCAAATGTTCTGGTACGAAATATGAATTTATTCATGAGATTCTTAAACTCCAAAAAACAAATCCCACTGCACCTCAAACATATTGATTATATTGCAGTTGTGAATTAAAAGAAAAATACTATTTTGATTAAAGCAAATGAAGTCACTACCCTGAAGAATTTCTAGTCATAAAATAAATTAGTGGAGGTCCCCAGGCTAAAGAACTTTGAAATTTCTAGATATACGGTCAGATTGAACAGCACTCAGTTAATTTGTATACTGCACTAAAATATTCGTATGAGGCTTAATACAGGAAAACAAAACTGACAAACAGGTCCACTACACTTTTCCACTCAATGATCAATGTCTAGAATACAAAGAATAATTTATATCATAGTAATTGCTATCCATTTCTGTTCCTTCTCTTTACAAAGTATGCAAATGTATTCAGTCTTATTTTATGCTATACAGTGAATCTATGACAACCATGGCAGAATAGAAAAAGCTGTCACCTTAATTCCTCTAGAAGAGCAATGTCTAATAGATACTTAAGAACCATGAATCTTAAAATGTCTGGTCAGAAGAGCTACTAAATAATTTTCCTATAAAATATTCAAATAATTGTTTCTGCAAACATGTGCATGTATAGGGGGAGGTTCGTGAGGGGGTGGTACATGGTAATTTTGACATCTGACTGCTTGCTAGTGTGCTGATTGGACCAATGGATGCAGGTGTTAAATAAAATTTGAACTCATTACGTGTACATTTATAGGAGAACTTCTGGTTCTTTCTTCTACCACAAGAAGTTTTGTGCTATTATTAGTTTACAATGTTTCAAGTGATAGCTATCACTCATATTGGAAGTGCGTATGCCCATGTCACAGACTGCAAACTCAGAACAAGGAATAACCTGGTCCTACTGGATGGTGTCATCCTTTTTCTCAACTTGATCACCTCCTTCATTTCCGTATACTAATTCTAATGAAGTCATCACTTTCTTACCTACGACAAGCAAAAACTACTTGATTTTCTGAGATTTAAAAGGTTATATCAGATGGATAAAGTTAAAGTCTCCAAATACATGATTTTTAAAGAAACAGTTCATTTCCTTGCAGAAACAATCATCTTTTAAGGGGAAAATGTATGACATAGTTGATATCTTTCAGTGTGTCTCAAAAGCCATAGTCAGTGTAACTTTTGGAAAAATTAAAATTGATCTGACACATTTGCTAAAATGTCTTTTATTTTCCTAAATTTATCCTTAACCAATTCCTATATTTGCTGTAATATACTATAAATAACAAGCAATTGTTATGATAATGCAGAAATACTTTTAAACAACATTAAAAGGATTTTAGAAAATCTCATATCACAATGGAGATACTGATTGTTTGAAAGAAAAACCCACCCATATAAAATCAAAATGGTTTCCTTAGCTCAGATCATTTTACTGTGAAACTAAAAACTTTCCTGAAGCATAGTAGAATCCCACATACGTGACTAAGCTCTTTCCTAAAAATAGAAGTGGTTTCAATTAAATTATCAGTGAGGCAGTAAGTCAGAACATTCTTAGAGTTCACGAACATCATATGATCTATGTGAAGGAAGACTTTAAAAATAGAAATTTGGCTCAAGAGAGACAGAGTATTCCCAGAGCATTTGTACATCAGCATAGTGTTGAGGGAGGAAAAATGACTTACTCTCCCCCGACCCCAATTTTTTGCTTGGAGTGTGTGTGTGCAGATGCACACATGCATGCATTTAAGTTTATGTGTGTGTGATTTTTATCTCGTAGGTTTTACTTTTGTCTTGTAGGTTTGCACAGATCAGAGATGAACAGTTACTGATAAGTTTAATAGAAATATTTTCTGTTATGAGAGCTGCAAAATTACATTAAAAAGCAATGACCATCTTTTTTATCCAGTTGACTGCAGCAGAACCCCTTGCAAATAACGTAACTATCTATGGCTCTTATGATGAAACATTTGAAAGTATTCGATTTTTGAGCACGGTATTTTACTGTAATATCTGCAGGATTGCAGTACATTAACTATTAGGCAAGTCTGCATGACCTTATTTTCAGCTATATTGATGGAATCCATTTTATGTGTAGAAATAGAATGAGATTAATTCATTTTAAAAGTAATGAAATATAATCCAGGGAGGATTTTTGATCATTAGATATTATATGTCCATTAAAAACAGGAAAGAAGATTCTTCTGAATAATGGTAGTAGATATTACATAATTCATAGACAAATCCATTAAATTAAAAAAAAAAACAGTTAACCATTTTCACTGTTCAGTTTCCCATGCGTGTTTATTTTCATAATTAATTAGATTCACTCAAGTGCATGTTCAGTGTGACTTGTTGGGAATTAGTGCCACACATTTTTGTTTCTGACAGAATAAGTCCTGGGAAATAACATTGCAACTATATCAAAACTTCATTCAGGAAGGAATGTCTTGGGAAGAATTTTGTTTTCTAGGAGGAATAGAATGCTGAGAACACTGCAAATTTTCCTGTGATTTTAGAGGAGAATGAAAATATGTTGCAGCAAAACCATTACTACTGCATTTGGACACAAAACATGCTCAACAAGCATTTCCATGTCAGGTAGTTAGGAGGACTGCCTAGAGATTCCCTCTGAGATGAGTTTTAGAGTCAGTACTGTTAGAGGGGCATTAATTTTCAACACTTCCTATGCACATTTATCAGCAAAGGAACATATTAAGCTTCTGTAATTTACTTGTAAAACCCCTAAAATAGAATTGGCAGAGACTGAATTTCTAAATGAGAAATGACAGTTCTGAAAGACTGGATTTTAATTTAACTATATTAGAAAGTATCTCCTTAATTTTCACTCTCCTTGGTTATAACATTTGCCACTTCCAAAGAAAGGCTTTTACAAGGCTGTTGCTTTAGAAAATTGTATGATGCTCCTAAAAACAATAGGTAGCTTCTACACATTGAAATTAACACCTTGTATAGATAGCAAATCAAGATTTTTTCATTGTTTGATTTAGACATTAGCAACTAGTGGAGGCAGCTAAGGCCTCCATATATTATCCTCATACACCTCTGTGAAATTAATATTAAGGATACTTCTATGAGGTTATTATTACATATTAATTACATATCATCCCGTTGAGATTATATGAGGGTACCTCTATGAGATTAATATTAAACTAGGTGTTTTCACTTCCTGTACCTAGGCATATTCTATCTTCGCAGCATTCTTCCTAGTAACTTTGGACTGTACTTTGCTGGAATTAATAAAACTTACACTAAATTAAGCCTCTTCTTCTTTAGTATGATTCCACTTCTTTCCTTTGAGATTTATGATATTTTGAGTGTTTAAAGGAGACAACAGTGTACTGCTTCATACTTCAATGTGTTAATAAATCTCACTGAAAATCTCTTAGAAACTGATTTTGTTAACTCTCTCATGACTTAAATATTTAAAAAGAGTAAGCTCATTATAAATGCTGTCAGTAGGATGTTTTTGTATAATAAAGAATTTGTCTGGCTTTTGTTTCTGGTTCTTGGGAGGGACTTTGAAAAACCTTGGCATTTCCAAAGTGATAGAAGTGTTTTTGTTATTCGTGAACCCCTTAGATCACAACTGAGTCTATGCCAAAAAGGTTTCAGAATGGGGCGGTCACCAGAAAGACCAATCATGTAATTAGGAGGTTAAGATTTTGAACCAGCCCAAATTCCAGAGAGGGGAGAGGGCTTGTAGACCTAATTCTATCATGCAGTCAATGATTTAATCAATCCTGTCTGTGCAATGAAATCCCAGTTATCACTCTGGACAGTAAAGCTCAGAGGAGCTTCCTGGTTGATAAGCACATTGTCACACACTTTCTGTATCTCCTCATTTGGCTGTTCATGATTTGTACCCTTATAATAGGAATGTAGTCATGAGTATTGCACCTTCCAGAGTTCTGAGAATCATACTAGCAAATTATCAAATCTGATGGGGCTCTAGGGAACCCCTAGTCTGTTGTTCAGAGCATGGGTGGGGTCCCCACTTGTGTCTGGCATCTAAAGTGAGGGCAGTCTTGTTGGGTACCATGCCCTTTAACTTGTGTTGTCCACGTTACCTCCTAATGGTTAGTGCCAAAACTGAACTGCATTATACTAGGTGATGTTGAAATCGGTGTAATACATAGGGACTGTTAAATAAACTGCAAAATTTTAGTGAGGCAGGGTTTACTTTATCCTACAGAAATATATTTTAATTGCATTGAAAGTTAAAATTGTAGTGAAAGATAGTAAATAATAACTGAAGAAGTACTTTTTAAATACTAAAGGAGCCGTTTTCAAGGAAGCATTCAGATGAGAATCTATGAAAATATTTAGATTTCTCTCCTAGTGATGCAAAAGATATTCAGAGGTAGACTTTTTATCAAGATGTTGAAACAATTGGCAAATCATATGCAAATAAATTAACCATCTCTATTCTTCATAGCAATGCAAAAATTAACTCAAAATTGACTTTGGATCTAAATGTAAAATCTAAAACTATACAATTTGTAGAAGAAAACAAAGGAGAATACTTTTGTGATCATGAGTTAGGCAACATCGAGATATAACTCCAAAGGTATGGTCTACATAAGAACAAATTGGTAAGCTGATTTTTGTGAAAATTAAGAAATTCTGTTCTTTGAAAGATATTGGTAAATAAGAGAATTAGCAGACAAGCCAAAGATGCCAAGAACATTTACATTATAGGTAAAGGTCCTATATTCAGACTCTAAAAAAAAAAATCCTCAAACTCAATGATAAAAAACAAACAACCCAATCAAAAATGGGCAAAAATCTAAACAGACATTTCACCAATGAAAATAGGTATATAAAATGGCAAATATGCACATGAAAAGTACTCATCATCTTTATTTCATTAGAGTAATTCAAGTTAAAACCGTAATTTAGATACCACCACACAACTATTAAAATGGCTAAAAAAATCAAAGGAACTGTCAATTAATAAATGCCGAATAGAATAAGGGACAATTGGACATCTCACATTGCTGGTGGGAATGCAAAATGGTAGCCACTTTGAAAAATATACTGGCTGTCTCTTATGAAAATAAACAAATGCTTACCACACAACTAAAAAAATCTGAAACTTAGGGATTGCCCAAATGAAATGAAATATCATATACTCAAAACTCTGTATGCAAATGCTTCTAGTGGCTTTATTTGTAATCATCAAAGCTGAAAACAACCCAAATATTCTTCAACTGGCAAGTAAATAAACTTTGGTATATCCAAACAATGGAACTGAAAATCTCAATGAACAATAGAAAAACAATGAACACGTGATTTATACACCACCAACACAGATGAATTTCAAATGCATCATTCTAAGTGAAGGAAGCCTATCTCTGAAAGATACATACATATTCTATGATTTCTTTTATTGTTTTGTCTTTTTCTTAAATTTAAGGCTATTTTTTGAGAGCAGTGTTAGGTTTACAGCAAAACTGAGAGGAAGGTACAGAGGTTTCCTATATACCTCCTGTCTCAACACATGTATAGCCTCCCCCGCTATTCACATCCCCCAACATGATGAATCTATGTTGACACATCAAAATCACCCAAAATCCATAGTTTACATTAGGGTTCACTCTTGGTGCTGCACATTCTATTGGTTTTGAAAAGTATATAATTACATGTATCACTGTGGTATCATATATGGTATTTAGTATTTTCAATTCCTAAAATTATCTGTTCTCTGCCTATTTATCCCTCCACCTCCTCTATGATTCCCTTTTTATATGATATTCTGGAAAAGACAAATGGAAATTTATATATATTAACTAGCATTTTGGAGACATGATTTTATAAGGTAAAATAAAAATTATAATAATAAAAATAAATAATAATAGCAATGATAATAATCATATCACCCACCTTAGATTTATGTAATATATGATATTAAGAGTCATTTTATTTTTGTTATCCTATTTACTACTCACATCTCTAGAAATCTGTGTGCATATCTGAATCATTTGTGCTTTAACAGAATTCTTCTGTAAGTCAACAAGTTGCCTCCACTGCTTTATTTTCATTTTATATCCCTGCAATCTATCCCCTATTAGAATGTCATGTCATCAACAATGATTGATGGTACCACTAGCAATAAGGATGGAACTAATTGATATTATCAATGTGTCCTATTCTCCCACTATGCAACAATTAAGGGAAATGTACCTAAGTATTAAGGACAAGAGTTATCTTTGCACTTTGACTAAACCAGAGAAAGTCACACACACCATGCACCAAATCTAGTAATGCTGTCCTAAGCAAGTATAAAAACTTGAGAAGTAATGTTGTAACTGAAAGCTAGGTGAAAACTAAAGAGCCATGTTTTTTAAAGTCCATACATATGAGCTAACCTCTGAGTGACCTATTCCCTGAAGCCATATGCATTGTAATATATTTTCACAATGTCAGCTTTTCAATATTATATGGGTTATTAGAATATGAGTCTGCAGCAACCTAAATGTTTGAGAGTATACTAAAGAAAATCATTTAAAGAGGGAGTAAAGAGAGATTTTTATAATCCATAGTTATAACCAGTCCTCTTTTCAACTAATCTTAGCTATCTGGGTTGTAATATATTAACCTTAGCTCTGATTTTCTGATTTTTTTAACTTGTCTATACTTTGGGAATATAGGTGTCACACACACAAAAAATTTGAGATAGAATATATATGCATATGTCTTGCATTTCTTCAAATAAATTTCACAAACAGATTTCCAGCAAAAGCTAGAAAAGTGCATGAATATTTACATATACATAAATACAAATAACACCGGTACATTGATGTCTCATGTGTTGGCATCTATTTTTCCCATAAGCATCTATGAGATTTCCATAATGATGTTGTTTTAGGATAATAGGAAGCAAACACTTTCTAGCAACGGAATTAAATCACCAAACATGATGATACCTGAACATAGCTTTTGACAACACAGCATTGTTACAGGGAACTGTTCCAACATCTGCAGCTCTAAAGTTAATCATGACTCCAGCAAGAGCATCCTCCTAATGTGCCACATGAGAGAGACACTAATTAATCATTAAACGGCCTTACATCACACAGGTCTGCTGCTTCTGTTCTACATCAACTGGGGCGGTGCAGAGCGGCAGTGGCAGCAGCAGCTCCTAACATTGAACATGATGGGGGACGCATGGATTACCGAAATTCTGAGACGACTGCCGTTTGGAACTGGTCTTTAAGTTGTTTAATAAATGAGCACCCATCCTCGCTTAACTGATGGATGGGCTGTGTTGGCCACTTGCCAGAAGTGTTTTCTAATTTGCATTAGCAGGAGGTAAACTGTCCTTGATTGTGGAGGTGTGAGCTTTGGAGACTCATCTTTGAGTCATGATGGAATAGGATATGCTAAGATCAGTACTTCACAGCAACTTCACCTTATAATAAAAGGCATAATCCAGTATTAGAGAGGTTATCTTCAGTTATGCCACAAACATCTACACTCAGGGATACTTTACTAGGTGAATCAGAATATCATGATGTAATATACTCACCTAAAATATTGTTACTCACTCCTTTTATGTGCCTATTATCAGACATTTGGAAAGTACAAAAGAGATCACAGATGAAAATAAAAATTTTCAATAGCTACCAGTCAAAGAAACACAGTGTTAAAATCTTGGTATATGTATTTTTAGTGTTTTTTTTTTCCATCTGCAGAAATATCTAAGCTTTACTGAGGGTTTGCAGTGTGCCAGCCACACTTCTAAGCACTTAATTTGTATTATCTTACTTAGATCTCACAACAACCCTATAAAACAGGTATTATTATTGCTGCTGTTGTTATTATTTTGCATATGGGTGAATTAGGGCACAGAGAAACTTGGTAACTTCCCAAGGACACAAGATTATCATACAGCAGAACTTGGATTTGAAGTCTCACAGGAATATTTTGGTAAAGGTCCTCTCATACAAATACATGTCTTTGTGTAACTGACGTAACTCTCTCAGCAGTGCTGAGGCCAACATGACAATAAATCTAAACTTTACCAGAGTTCTTCTATCCAAATATTCCCAGGATTCCTGTAACTCCTTAAAGTGGTCCGTTGAATCAGTCCTCCTTGACATTTGCTGCTTTTGCTTGTTGGGAGAGAGCAAGACTGTTTTTTTGTCACTGCTGATGGCTGGACAACTCTATACTTTAAATTTCTTCCAGTAATACCCTTGGTTACTCTTTAAGTAGACCCATAGATTTGCCCTTGGATATTCTGGGATCAGCCATAACACTCCAGTTACTGAAGTAATTGCTAAGAAGCCTGAGGAAATCAGAGTCATTTGATAGCTTTGTATAAAACCCTCTTCCATGAGCCACATGTGATGCAGTGGTCTCTCGGAAAGTAAGAGAAGATAACATTTCTTCAGGGTAAAGCTCACTCACTTGTGCTCCTTGCCAAAGTGGTCATGGTCTCTAATATTATACTTCTCAGTGACATGTGAGTTCAGATTCAACAGAGATAGTCAAAAGCAGGAATCAGCAAATGACAGATCATATGCCAATAGTCTGCCATCTATTTTTACATTTCTTACTATCTAAGAATGTTTTATTACATTTTTAAAGATTTGTTAAATACTTTTAAAAACAAATGAAGAAAAATACGTGACAGAGACCATATACAACCATCAAATTCTCAATATTTACTGTAGGTCCTTGTGCAGAAAACATTTGCTGACCCTGGTCTAAAGGAATCTCAATCAGGAGAGGATTTACCATCAGTCACAAACTGTACACAAAACCAGGATCCTTCTACAGATGTCTCAGTTCCAGTATTGTCCCTTAGTCACCAGTCCCACCCTCCTTTCCTTTAAGATTGGGTTGCACTTGGACACCATCACTGTCTTTTCCAGAAGTTCCTCAATCTGGGTTGCCTCTGTCTATCAGACATCTTATAATACCTTTGAACATCAAAAAGGAGGAGGTCGAGGCCCTGCCCTGCCCCTTCTCTGAAAAGATCCAAGCCTTAAGAAAATAATAATGCAAATGAATGCACGGGGTTACTAACTTTATCCATTCAATGGGGCCTAATTCAGGTGTCATTTTGTCAATGAAGTCTCCCAGGCAGCTTTTTAGGACATCATGAGCATTTCTTAATAGTGTTCCTTGTGGCCTCCATGTTGCCCGAATCACTCATATTATTTTGTTTCTGTGTTTGTATTCTTCTTTTTGCGTATTGCTAGAGGCAGTCTTCTGAGGCAACCACAGCTCTTGCTGTATAGGTGGTAAGCTTCGTGAACACAGGATTACTTGCAAGTGAAATCTGATAAAAATCCTATATCTAGAATACATAAGGAACTCACAAAACTCAACAACAAAAAGCCCAATTAAAAATGAGCAAAGATTTGAACAGACATTTCACTAAAAAAGATATATGGATGTCAAAGAAGTACATGAAAAGAAGCTCGATATTGTCTTTCATTAAGGAGATGCAAAGTAAAACCATACTGAGATATCACTATCCCCTATTAGAGTCGTTAAAATTAAAAAGACTGAGGATACAAAGTGTTGGCATGAATTTAAACCATGTAGAACTCCCATATGTTGTTTTGGAGAATGTTTAAAAGAGTATAGTCACTTTGGAAAACAGTTTGGGAGTTTCTTAAAAAGTTAAACATCCATCAACAATGGGTCCCAGTCTTTCCATCACTGTGCACTGACATAAGAGAAATGAAAGCATACATCAATTCCTGGCTCCTCTCTACCTCTGAACACTCTCGTGAACCAGTAAGGAAGCCCCTACTCCTTCCTAGCATGTTAGGGACTGAATCTTCTTTTTCTTCTAAGCTGAAGTATTTGTCTGAATTAGCTCATCTATCAACAAAGGAAGATTAACTTATTTTAGTATCTTCTTTAAATTTTTATTGAAGCATAACGTATATAGACATAAGTGCATAAATCATATACAGCCCGATTAATTTTCAAAAGTGAATAGACCTGCATAACCAGATCAAGAAATAAACTGCATCCTGTACCTGAAAAATTCTCCTCATGTTCCCTGCATCCCTACCCACCAAGGTAATCGCTGTCCTATCTTTAAAAACCATAGATTAATTTTGCCTTTTTTTGAAATTTTTAGCTTAGGGCAAAATATGATTAAGAGAAAGCCTGACACTCTCAAGGAAACTCTCTTTATATCAAGAGAGACAGACACAAAGGCTGGAAGGCAGGAGAACAGAGCTGACCTAAGAATTATGCCCAGGAAAGTAGGGTAGAGCTGTTAACCCCCTAGGAATGGACTGGGATCATAAAAATAAGAAACTTGTATTTGAGAGAATTGACCTGCCAAACAAAACACTGGTCTGAGCTAAAAAGTCCTGCAACTGCTCAGAACTTAACCTTCATATAACAGGCAGTGAGTTGAGAAGGCTGCTCAGCAACCAATTAGCTGGTTTTCCCCACTGCTCATCTTAGATGGAGCGAAGGAAACAAAAAATCATCCCTGCAGTAGAACCAGAGACTGTTAAGAAGAATGGATAAAGAGAGGAAAATTAGGTCCTTTTTAAGGAACATTTCTCACCCTCAGAGTAAGGAGTCCTCATAATATCTGTTCAGTGGGACTTTGGAAACACTATGTGCCAGTGACTACTTTGTGGTACTCGTTCTTCCTCTTTCCACATAATGACGTCTATTGTGAGTCTTGTCCCTGTATTACCACTTTGTAGCATCCTGAGTACTCTAATGGGAGTTCATGATCTAGAGTAGAAAAAAATGCATAGCCTAACACCCAGAGATCTGGACTTTGAGTTCAGGCTGTAGACTGGGTTGACTTTGGATTGACGTGGCTGGTTTGGAGAGGGCTGAGTGTGTTATATGTGTAGGAAGAAAGGAACAATGGAGTATTTGGTGACCAGAAGAGTGTACTGTGTCAGAGATAGTGGTTCTTACCAAATTTGCATCTGACATCCCTGTTTCCTTACTCCCCTTTAAGGAGCCATAAACGTAGGTTTGGTTATTGGCAGGTAGGTAGGGGTGACCTACGTTACTATTAAGCCAAAGCACAGAGGAGCTTGACGTCTTTTCTCTTGCCGAGATAACCCAATAAATTCTGTTTCACATGGTGTAGTTACATAATGATGGAATCTTTGTCAACCTGGGTCCCTGAGGAACTAAAATGCAACTTTTAATTTTGTTAAGACACTAGGATTTGGGAGTTAGGTGTCACCACAGTACTATTAGCCTATTATTTCTAACACAAATGCAGCACAGAATATGTTTCTCACACACTTAGAACACTGCCTAGCAGTTTTTCAGAACTTCCCAAGAAAGCATTTTTCCAAAATGTTTATAACCCAATCCTCTCCTTGGCCCTAGGCGTGCCAGGGATGAGGATGAAGGTGAGTGTGGATTTATTACAGGTATCTTTTGAAGGAAAAGGAGATGAAAACCACTCTTATTCCTAAAGTTTACACATCCTGAGAAAGTGGCCAACATAACATGATATAAATCAGAAGGAGGGATAAAATACACTCATTTTGAGGTAGCCAGAACTCCCCCGTTTAAGGGTCTGCAGAGAACCACCGAGTTAAATTACAGAAAGTGTCCCGAGATCACCTGGTTTGTCTTCCAGTGCTGTATGATACAATGCTTCAAGTTTTCTTTTCCAAATGGTCATCACTCCTACTGGTTCTAATGATTTTCAAAGTTGATAACATTGTAAAGGATCAGAATTAGTTTTTTTTTCCCCTTTCAAACATTTATTTTATTTTCACTTATTTTCTTATTTATTGTTGTGACCACACTAGAATGTAAGCCTCATTGTGCTCACACTGAGAGAGAGCATGGTACAGTAAAGAGTATAAACTGTCTTATCTATCAGGGTTTGAATCCAGGTTTCATCACTTCTGCAGCCATGGGAGAGACAGTATGTGACCATCTGCTGCCTTCGTTTCAGCAACCGTAGAATAAGTCTAATATTAATATGTACCTCATAGACTTGTGCTGAGAATGGCATGACTTAACACATGTAAGACATTTAAATCGATGTCAGGCACATGTTACATGTTCTATAAATGTAGCTGACTCCTTCAGAGCTTGGCTTTTATCTGTATTGTTCACTAAGTTATCTCAAGTGACTTGTACGTGGCCTTGTGCATGGTACCAGAAAACGGTCCAAAGACAAAAATGAGTACACGTACTTATCACTGTACGAGTAGCTATCTTTGTCCACAAACTTGAAAATGACTTCATATACGTGTGAAGAATCCTGCAAAACATAAATTTATTCATAGAATCTTTACAGTAACTGCCTCGGTAGCCTTTAATAACAAACTATAAATCAGCTATTTCAGGATAATTTTCCTGGCTCATCTTTGCAAATGTTCTGTTATTAAGACAGAAAAATCAATCCAATGTACCACCTATTGCCTTATGATGTAAATAGTGCAGTATAAATATTTGTTTGGAAGGCCATAAATGAGGCATTAAAACAACTCATCATCCTGATGAGTAATAACTGGTAATGATTCTTGCTGCCTATTATGGAATGGAAATGGCATTGTGTTGTTTGGATAAGGCTCTTGAAGCTAAGCACACAGTGTTCACTACTCACTTTGTGTTCCACCCTCTTTTGCTCTGACTAGACAAAATACTGAAAGCAAATCGTGCACAGACACTCGTGTCAGTGTTATTGACCAATGGACTATGCCATAATATAAAAGATAAAAAAAATTTGTTTTATGCTGATGTGAGTTAAATAAGGAAATTTCCATTATCTACTATAGGAAACAATTTGACCCTGTTTCACTTGCCCCTTGCTTCCACTTTGTTATGAGTTTCAACTGAACAAGAGGATGATGAAAGCAAGAAAGACAGAAAAGGTCAATTTAGCTGAATTCTGCAGCTCATTTTAAACTGTTGAGATCTAGCCAGAGGGAGGAGATAAGGATGAGAAAATCAGGGTTAAAATCAGAAGCTAAGTGAAGCTTCAGGTTTTCCCTTGCTTCAATTTATCTGGGCTGTGTAAACCTCCATTAGTACAGACAATTAAGAGTTTCTAAATTGAGGATTCTGTTTATTTGGCACAGCATTTAAGATTTCTGAGGCTTTAAATTCTTAGACCTAAATGTGCTACCAGTGGAGGGGAGAGAATGTAGTCTATTCTGTGGTAACAATTTGGGACTTAGCTGGAAGACAAATTCCAAATGAAAGAATCATTTTCTCAATACTGCTAATGGCTTCAAGGAAAGGTGTAATTACAAGAACGGGGCTGAATGTAAATATTGTATAAAGCTATTTGGCTGGAAACAAGAGCAGACTACAGAAACATCATATTCTAATGGACACTAATCCTTATTGGAGAAAGAGGTTAATGTTAATTTAAAACAATTCCTAAACTTTAATGTGAATTATAATGAGAGATTTCAAGGCATGTGCTATTGCAACATCCACAAGCTCTGGAAGAACTAGGGGTCTGCTCTTATTTAGCGAACTTTTATGAGGGCTACATCCAAGTTGGCCTCCTATCAGACTTTGTCACACAAACACAGACATACACACACACACACACACACACACACACACACACAGAACATTTTTGAAAAGTACTGAAATTGAATTTATAGTTCAATAAAAAGGCATTATGTTAGTCAGATCTAGAAGAATTAGCCAAGTTTCTTTCCATCCAAGATGCCTCCACTCAATGTGCCTCTAACGTTCTAAATGCTCCCCTTTACCATAGACATGATTACTCCAAAAAACTAGAAACCAATAATTAATTGATATATTTCCCTGCCCCACCCAACATAAGCAACTACTATTTTAGAACAAAAGGACAAATCAAACAAAAGTAACCAGACATTTTGTTTTATAGAGGAAAAAATGTACAAATTTCCAGGTTATAACCCAAGAAATGTTTGGGCAAGACTCAATCATATTCAGTGTCAATGAGTACAGGTAAAGTCTGATAAGTAATATTCAGAAAATGGACAATCCTTCACTCCAAGAAAAATTAACCTGTGTCATAAAAATATATATATTTAAGAAAATTAAATGTGTAAGATAAAAAGTGCTACTATAACCCCTTTAGTTAAGGAGACAATTCAGGTGAATGGATCATTTCTTTTTCATCAACATGTTAATTAAAAGGTTTGCTGTAATAGTACTCAATCTTATTTATTGATTAGTAATATTCCAATTATAACTACCCTTCTGTCGCCCCCTCTCAATCAATATCTCAACACTTCTCCCTAAATGTAACTGCTATCCTAACTTCTAACACCATGTTGAGTTTCATCCTTGTTCTTTTTCAAAGTATCTTGGCTTTCCTTGGTCCTTTGAATAACCATAACCATATACATTCATTTCAGAGACAGATAGTTCTTTGTCTTTCACACCAAAAAAAAAAAAAAAAAAAAAAAGGCTGTGGAAATATCTATTGGTATTGTATGGCATATATATAGATCTACTTGGAAGAAAATAATATTTTAAATATTTTAATGTTCCCCCTTCAATCAACATACTGTATCCTTTCATTTACTCAGGTCTCTCTTTTTAATCTTATTTAAATAATGTTTTGTAACTTTCAGTTTAGAAGTCATAGATATCTTCTGTTACATTTAACCTTAGATACTTGATTATTTTTTATTATTTAAAATGTTAGCATCATTTCATCTTCTAGCTGTGTTTGATGTATAAAAATACCAAATATTTTTATATAATTACCTGAAATTTTAATGCTCTGTTATATTAATATATTGATCCACATAGTGTATTTATAATTCTTTTGAATTTTTCACCATGTATAAATAACTTGCCACTAAGTGTGTTTTATATCTTCTTTTTAAATACTTAGATCTTTAAGTTCTTTCCTTATCTTTTTCCATTGGCTATGACTACCAGTACATTGTTGAAAGTATGCAGTTATCCTTTTTTTGTTCCTTATAACAGATGAAATATTTCAAAATTTATCATTAATTGCAATATTAGCTGTAAATATTTGGTAGTGATCCATTATCTGATTAAAATTTTATTTCTGGTTTGCTAAGATATTTTAGATGTTGAGTTTTAGTGAATACTTTTACTACAACTATTGGAATAAACATATTTTTTCTTTACTTCATTAATACAATGAATTATAATATTTAGACATTTAAAAATATTAAAATTATTTATACTCTAGGCTAGACTCACTTTTCTTGTAATATGTTATCCCTCATATATGTTTCTGGGTTCAATTTGCTAATATTCTATTTAGTAATTTGTATCTATGTTCATGGATAGACTGGCCTTTACTATTTCTTTCTCATAGATTTCATGTCATATTTTGTTATCAAGGTTCCACCAGACTCATAAAATAAGGTAGGAATTGTTCCCTCTTTTTTCCAGTCTCTGGAAGTGTTTATGGAAGATTGAAAAAGTGTAATTCTAATCAACAAGCATCTGGACCTTGAGAAGCCACCTGGATCTGGAGGTTTCTTTGTGGAAAGGTTTATAATTGCAGATTAAGCTTAATCAACAGATAGAGAATTACTAATTTTTAAATTTAATCTGCATAAATTTTGGTAAGGAATTTTCCCACTTTAAATTTTCAAATGTATTGGCATGAAGTTGTTCACGATATTTTTATCGTATGTTTGTAGGATCTTTAGTTCTATTCCCTTTTTCTCATTTCCAAAACTGATTATTTAGGTATCCTTTTCTCTTTTTTCTTCATGAGTTTTACAAAGTTTTATCAATTTTATAAGTCTTATAGAAGAAATAGCATTTGGCTCTGATTGTCATATCTATAGTCCGATTTTCATTTTACTAATTTCATTTCTTATATTTACCAGTTTCTTTCTACATTGGGTTAAATCCTATTTCTAGCTTTTCGAGATGGCTCCCTAGATAACTGCTTTATAGTTTGGCTTTTTTATTAACATTTCCATTTAAGCTATAATTTTTCCTCTAAGCATGATATTAGCTTTATTCCACCAATTTGATACATAGTGATTTCATTATCAGAAGATCAAATATTTTTCGAATTTTTCCTTGTGATTTATTTATTAACCCTGAGGTTATTTAAAAGTATATTGTTTAATTTTCCAAAATATAGGTAGCTTGGATTATCTTTTTACTATGGGTTTCTACCTTACTTCAGTTGTGTTAAAAGAATAGACGATGTAATTTCTCAATTATATTATGTTTTAAAACTTGCTACATTGCCCAGCCTATGGGGGGCAGTTTTGGAAGACCTTTCAAATACCCTGGAAAGAATACATTATCTCCAGTCTTAGGATTCACTAATAAATAAATCAGTTAAAAGTTTACTAATTGTGTCATTCAAATCTTCCATTTCCTTGCTGATGTTTGTCTGCTTATTTTATCAGTTTCTGAAAGAAATGTATTCACATCTCCATAAATTCACATGATTATGGATTTTATATGTCCCTTTTTAATTCTATAGATTTTGCTTTACATGTATTTTTCATAAAAGTTTAGAATAATTTTATGTTCTGCACCTTTAGCATGATGAACTTCCTCTTTATCTCCATAATGCTTTATGTTAATAACAGCTCATGCAACTTTCACTTGGTTGTTGCTTGCACAGTATATATATTTCCATTTATTTTATTTTTCATCTTTTTATTTAGCCTTACATTTAAAGTGTGTCTCTTATAAGTAGCATATTAAAAATGAAGCACTTAGCATGATGTTATTCTTTTGAAGCATTTAGTTTATTTACATCAATGAAAACCCTGATTTATTAGGTTTAAAGGTTCTATTTGCTTAGTTTCATTATATTTTCAATTTTCCTTTCAATTAGAGTTCTGCTTTAAACAGTTTTACAATATTATTTGAGGGATTTATTCATCATACATCCTAGAGGTATTACATTCTAATGTAAATTATTACTTTGCATATTCACTTCTCAGATATAAAAAGACTTTGGAACATTTAACTCCTTTTACTGCCCCCAATTTATGTGCTACTTTTGCTGCATAATTTCCTTTTAGATGTATATTTTAAACTCGCACATTATTATTAATTTGTACAGTGACTATTCATTCAGATTTATTCACATAGACATTCTTTCCTTCATTATTGATTACTTCTTGAATCTTCAGGCTTCCTTTCGGAATCATTCTCCTTCAGCCTGAAAATATACTTTCAGTAATGCATTCAGGGCAGTCTGCTGCTTTTTGAAAATTTTTTGTTTTGTTTGTCTGAAAGTACCTTAAGTATTCCTTTATTTTGAAAAAGGTATTTTCATTGTAGACAATCTTAGGCAGGTATTTATATCTTTTTCACCACTTAGAAAAACATCATTCTCTTGTCTTTTGTTTCCATTGTTCCTACTAAGAGGTCAGTTACCTGCTTTATTATTGTACATTTGATGATAATATGCCTTTTTTATTCTCTAACTATTTTCAATGTCTTTCTTTGACTCGTATTCAGCTGTCTTACTGTAGTGTAACTTTGTATTTATAATTTTGTAATTTGCTTTGTATTTATTCTTTATGAGATTAACAGAGATTCTTAAATCAATGTTTTGATGGCAATCATCAGTCATTATGTCTTCAAATATTGTTCCTGCTCCATTATCTATTATTTCTCCTTCATAGATTCCAATCATACTTTTTTTTTTAGATCTTGTTGTGCCTTCTTCTAAAGTTGCTTTCATTTTGATGTTTTATATGTTGATTTTCAAATTTTCTTCTTACCTAGATTTCAGTTCACCAATTTTTTCTTCATGTTGAATACGTTATTGAACTTATCAGTAATATAAAAATTCAATTTTATATATTGTAGTTTCAATATGATAATTACCATTCAGTTCTTTTTTATAGCTTTGATATCTCTGCTGAAAGTCTTTAATTCTTTGAAAATATGATCATAGTCTTTAAAAGTCCTTGTATGATAACTTAATTACCTATATCCACTACTGTTGTGCCCACATAAGGTTTTGATTGTTTTTTTTTTTCACATGTCTTAAATTGATTTTTTGTTTGTGCATGACTGGTTATTTTTAATTGACTATTAAAAATTGAACATGAAGAACTCACATAGACATTTAAAGCTCAGAGTGATGTTTTCCTCTAGAAATGTTATAATTTTTGTTTTATTTTATACAAACAGGTAAATAATCACATGAGCAATATCAGATTGCATTAATCTAGGCAAGAATTGAGATTAAAAAAATAACCTATATTCAATTATTGTAAGGATTAGTCTTTATAGTTTATTCTTACTCCTAGGAATCTTAATTCCTAAAAATGTTTCCTAAGGCCTATCCTCATTAATGAGCCACAAACTTCATTTTTTCATGAAATAACTAAAAGCTATATTCAGCTTCTCAGCCTCTAGGCTGCTGGTTTCCTTTATCCCCATGGCTCTGCAATTTCTCATCATCTTGGTGACTCTGTGACATCTGCAACAATCTTTTTGGTATGTTGTCCACATTTTCTAGTTGTTTTCCTTGGTTGGTTTAATCCAAACCATTGGTTCCACTGATACAAGAGGAACATCTGTCCTAATTATCTTTTAGTCTAGAATAGTTACATCTCTTTTTCATGATATTGACTTACTGGAGAGACTAGAACAGGTGCTTATAGGATCCTCAACTTTAGATTTCTGATTGTTTCCTTCTAGAATTATCTATTTCCTTCTGATGGCATCTCTTTAGTTAATCTAGCCAATACAGTTCACATAAAGTTAAATCTAAAGGCTTTATTAGGATAATATTAAACATTTTGACCAGAAAATTTTATAGGTGATACTATATTCCTTATAATTCATTACATTGAAAGAGCAATAAATTTAGTCACAGGATTAAGGTACTGACAGTTTGATAGTTTCACTGTAAAATCGCACACACTCACCCTTCTACTAGCATGTAATCTGCCAGTGATACCCTGATATGATTACACATATTGGTATAAGTTTCCGATCAAACTTTCATTGAATGTTTTGGCATAAATTGATTCTTTACCTGAATCAGTTTTTTTCCCCCAATATTACACAATGGAGATTTTCTGACACTATAATTTCCTCTCTGTTTATCTTATGTAAGCAACAACTTTTCCTCATCAATTGAGGCAATTTTGTTATCCTGAAATATAATTCTTAGTGAAATGCCAGTAAAAAGACTTAACCCTTTAAGTTTATTTTCAATTTTTTTTTAGAAAAAAAGCTGAAGAATAGGCAGTTCAAATAATGATAAATCAGGTTTTATTTCATGTATTTTCACTGTGGACTCATGGATTTTTAAAAATTCAGAAAGTTTCAGTTTCAATATTTTAGTCTCTGCCTTTATGAAATTATATTTCTGAGGGGAAGACAAAGACTAATAGATCAACAACAACCAAAAATATAAACTCAGATATTAATTAGTAATGTAACAAAATAAGTACTATTTTTGAATTATGCATAATAGACATCAAAAAGCATAATGGAGACCCCAGCAAATATAGTTTCTCAAACACAATAAAATTTGTTTCTCACTCACTAAATAGTATTGTGCAGGTAAATGAATAAGTAGGATGAACTTTTTCATGTTACTCAGAGATCAAGGTTGGCTGAGACTCTCTCACCTTCAATGTATCTTGTGAACTCACCAAGGGGTTGTTCCATTCTAGCTGGCCAGAAGAGTGAAAAGATTGAAGATTCTCACATGGAAACATTTAGTGGGAAATGGAGCTTACCACTTCTACTAATGATCTATTGGCCTGAAATCACAATCCTAACAAAGCAAGAAAGTCTTGAGTCTGGCAAGAAGAGGAGATCATGAATTTTGGGGAGTTGATATCAGAGGCTCAGAGGAGGATGTGACATAGGAAATGACAAGCATGTAGAGAAATGAGACAAAATGAGACATGGGACACTCTGAGGGGAGACCTTTCCATCAAAGAGAATGACATTGATCCTAAGGAATAAACAAGCATGGCCTGTTCTCAGACTAGTAAGAAGGCAAGTGGTGACTGAAGCATAGTGAACAAGGAGGAGAGAGATTAGATAAAAGGTCAAAGGGATAGGCAAACAGATCCCATTTGTCTTTTTACACCTTAAAGATCATGTTAAGGATGTTACAATTTTTCCCAGGTATAAAAGAATTCAGTGCAAACTTTCTGTAATCTACATTTTGAAAAGACATCCCTTGCTGCTATAGTAGGAATAAAATGTAGCAATTTAGGAGTGGAATCAGGGAGACCAGGTAGAAAACTTTTCAGCATGCCTGATGATAGCTGACGGAGACTTGGCTGAGGATGGCTGTTGGCAGTTAACGACAAGGAGACATATTTGGTTGGTATCCTTTGATTCCACTCTCTCTCACTTCCTATTCCTATGTGTCAGGAGATCCTCCTGCCTCTACGCTAACATAGTTCCAGAATCTTACCGCTTTCACCACGTTGAATACTGACACCCTGCACCAAGTCTCCTGTCTCTTCTGGAGCTCACATGGCCTCCTCCCAGCTCTCCTGCATCTCCCTTGTCTCAAGAGAACAGATTCTCAAACAGAAACCAAAACAAGCCTTTCAAAATCTCAGAGTATATCACCCCTTGCTTTAAATCCTCTAATGGTTTCCCAGCTCTTTTGGATCAAAAGCCAAAGTCAGGACAATGACCTACAAGGCTGTCCATGAGTTGATTCCTTTCACTTCATGAATTTTTCTTTCTTTTCAACTGTCATCTCTGACCCATTCCATCTGGTTTCCTTGCTGTTCCTATGAAATGACAGTTGTGCTTCCAACTTAGAGTTTTTACTCTGCTTTCTCTGCCTACTCTGTCTTATCAGTTCTACTCCCCTGCCTTCTTCCTGTCTTTTCTCCAATCTCACATTTTCTCTGAGGCCTGTGTGAGTCAAACTATTGAATGCAGTGACATGCACCATCTCACCACACAACCTCACTCACTCTCCTTGCCCTTTTTTTTTCATGTATCTTTCACTTTGACATTATCTATGCTTATTTAAAATGGCTTATTATCAATTTCTTCTGCACCCCTACCCAGATTTAAGCTCCATGAACACAGGTATCTTTGTTCGTTTTGTTCACTGATGTCTTCAAAAGTCTAGACTTGAGCCCAGCACATGAAACTTACTGATTTAATGAGGAATAAATGAATGCATGAAGGCGGGGAGTTAGCAGACAGTGTGAAGGGACTTAATTTCTTCTTTGAGGACAAGGCATCTTATCACAGATATGAATCCAGTAAGGAGAAGATGAAGGGTGCATCAGATCTTATTGGCCAAGGTGCTTGTCAGTTGTATTCATTCAGGGAACTCAGGGGCCAGGCTTATCTGGAACGTGTATAGTAGTGGATAAAGAAGGCAATCCGACCAAGAAGATTAACTAGGGAGTACTAAAGAAATCCACAGTAGCCTAAATAATCCATGACCAGTTTGTTTCTGTTTTTGCAAGCTGTCCAGTTTATTCTGACTGCAAGCCCTCAATTTTCATACTTAACATAAAATAACAGAAGGCCAAATATATATAGAGAGACTAAATCTCTTATTTCTAAAAATCTTAAGCACTTTTCTTAGCATACCCAATTAATCTCTGGGTATGTTTTGGAAGTTGTAATAAAAGAAGTATATTTTGCATTTAAAGTGAGAATTACTCCTAGTTAAATAGAAGGCAACAATAATCAGGCTTATAGTCCATGTCTAGCTCTGCTATCTAGTATTTTCAATCCATGGAAGATAAAGAATGTGAAAAAGATTTTTATCAAAATGACTGAACCAGAAAGGGGCTAAGAACAAAGAGAAAGTGCTCAGATTAAGTGTCACTGCATGAATCTAACTTGCTCCGTGGCTGTGGGCTTTTCAGAATCAAGCCTCTTTTTGTTATTTTGTTCACTTTATGGGTATCTTTCCTACTCTACTGCTGTCTTCTTTTTTTTTCCAATTTCCCCTTTTTTATCAATAGTCCAATCCAAGTGCAAAAAATTACCATGGATGTTAGATCCTTAACGCTGAACACAATGGGCTACACATCCTTGGAGCATTCACTCTAGAACTTTTTCTGCTCTAAAAGGTCTTAAGTTTGGCACCTTTATTTTATACCTACAGGATATTTCAGTCAACAAAAAAAGAATGTCTTTTTTTCCTACCCAGCATTGTCATCAAACACAGAAGAATGACAATGGCTACTGTGGCCAAAGATTCACTCATATTTTATTTGAGATTTGGAAGGGTGTAAGTGACTAAAAACTTATCTCTGTAACACAACTTGTCTTCATCTATCTATTAATACTTATCATTTTCCAATCAATAAAGTCAATTTGCTAAGAGGAGATACTGAAATATGTAAACATGTACAGTTATTTTCTTAGTGTCTAAAAATGCACAATAAATCTATGCCTATGCTCAAATTTCAGTTAAAATATTCTTAATATACATAATCCATGCCAAATTTAAGTCTCTATTGAAAATGAACTTTTTCTAGTAGAATAAACTGTTTTTGTATAATGATTTTCACTACCTGTGAAATACTGACTAATCACTTATGACATTTTTCTTCACATATAAATTGCAAAGAATAACCCAGAAATGATAAATACAATGGTTATCATTTCAAGTAAAAAATCTTTACTGGTACTTTCTGCTGTTTTGTAATAGCGCAATGCAATTGCCTATCTAAGGGAGGAGGGTGAGGTTAAGAAGTTTAGAGCAGCCACGGAGTTCAGTCAACTCTCAGAAGCACATTAATCAAGAGTCATTTCTAACCTATGATTAAGGAAGCTAAATAATGTTTTATATAATGATCTTTCAAAATTAAAAAAAAAAATTTTGTTTTTTTTTTTGGGGGGGGGAAAGGGGAGAGGTAATTAAGTTTATTGACTGATTGGAGGCACTGGGGACTGAACCCAGGACCTCATGCATGCTAAGCATGCACCCTACCACTGAGCTACACCCTCCCCCTCTATATAATGATTTTAAATATAACTTTATATCAAATCGAAGCTGGTAAAAATGAGTAGGATGGAAAAAATCCAAGATACCATATATACATTTTTTTAATTCAAGTATATTCAGTTTATAGTGTGTCAATTTCTGGTGTACAGCATAATGTTTCAGTCATACACATACATACATATATTTCTTTTCATATTATTTTTCATTATAGGTTATTACAAGATATTGAAAATAGTTCCCTGTGCCATACAGTATAAACTTGTTGTTCAAGATACTATATTGCAGACAGTTTTTCTTCTTGATAATCACCTCTCCATTTCTAACAGATGACCCCTAAAACTTGGGTGCCATTTCTTATCTGTAAAGGTTAAGTGATGGATAGAAGCAAATCCTTTCCAGCTCCTGCCTGCTTGCCCAACATTTCATAGCCCATGGAGATGCACATCAATGTCCTGTCCCTGTGCTGTATATGATTATAAATACAAAATTTCCTTTCTGGGAAAGATTTCCCCTTATCACTTCCCTAAAAATTCTGTGCTTTCTTGAGAACACTAATGACCTTTAGTTACGGGGTTTTTTCCCAGATATTTTTTTTCTCTCATTCATATGTATGAGTTGACAATGACCTAGCAATTTTAAAGACTAAGAGCACATGGATGACATGATTATACATTCCCCAGTCTGGTTAATACAATACATTTTGGAGAGACTGAATGACTTTTTCAAGGTCATGTAGAGTACAAAGCCATAATTAAAATGAGAGAAGTCCTTTCTTTCACAGGAACCATTTATAAAAGGTACTTTTTAATTTTTTCACAGACTCACTATGGAAAAAAAAGAAGAAAAAGAAAGAAAGAAATAGAGATTGCAACCCAATCATTAGCTATAAATAGTTCCCAGTCACTTTTTAGAAGAGTCCAAAGCATTGTTATTGCTAGGTCTGATTTTTTAAAAATCTATTTCAGAAAAGATACCTTCCAGAGTCTGAGATACTAGATATGGCAAGACCATCTATATGATAGTAGAACACTAACCCACAACCTCATCAGCAATAAGCTCAAAAAGCCAAACTACAATTTCTGCAGCAATTGGCCCAGAATGGTGAGGACTCGATTGTGACTGCCAGCTTCCCTATTTTTGCCTAGCTCCCAACTCATAACCAACCAGAGAAAGCCAAATACACTGCTCGAACAGCCACACATGATGCCCTGCTTCTAGATCGCCCATCTGCAGCTTCCCCATGCCAACGATCTCCAATCAGAGCACACCTAAAACCATCTCTTGTTATCACCATCAATATTTTCTCTCCCCTGCCTGTCTTTGCATCTCTGCCAGACTCCAGTAATGGTGGCTGACTCATTTGCAATAGCGAGCTCTGAATTAGTAGCCTTTGCTTATTCTCATTTGAGTGGTCTTCATTTATTTCCAAAAGATAAAACCTTTAAGAAATGCCTGAACTTGAGAATCGAGGATAAAATTTGAAAGAATAATTTTACTGAGAAAAAGTTGCCCCATTTCCAAGTCCTGATATAATCAAAATGTCAAAGGCAAAATTTTCCTAGCTGTAATCTGAGTAAGGCACCTAGCTAAGCATTCTGTATACACACATAGTGTATATAATGTACCTTGGGATGGAGACTGAGGTCAGAGCAATACTAAAAGAAAAAAAGATGAAAAAGCTCTAGAGTGTCAAATGGGCTTTTAAAAAGTACCCAAATGACAGCTAATATAACTGGAATGGAGATAAACCAGGAATATCTTGAAACATGGCACAAAGGCCAATAAGAACTAGATCTCAGCTACTGAAGAAATAAAGGTATCCATCTCTAATGTGGCAGAAGTTGGTGAAATATTCAACTCCTGGAGCAATACAGAGCAAAGAAGAAATCATTTTTAGATAAGAAGACAAAACTAATGGATATTCTCAGCAAGCCTAAAAGCTATGTTACCACAAAAGTGCAAAGATAATGTTTCCTATGTCTACAATTCCTTTCAATGATTGTTTTGCCAATCTACAGTATAAAGGAAACAAAGACTAATAATTGCTTGTCAGTATTGACGACACATGACTGGCATCACGAAGGGGAAGAGCCGGGGGAAGGTGGATGCCACTTCACAGCTAAAGCGGAGACTAACAGGCTGTGCAATGTTCACACCAAAGGAATGAGAAAGGAAGGAACATTTGAAGGTCAAGTTAAATGAGCTGTTTACATCTTTCCAGTTAACAAAACACATTTCAAAGGCCAAAGGATTTGAGTCATTGAGGAAACTTAAAAAGGTGCAAAATGATGCAAGGAATCACATTAAGAGCTAGAACTCTGTGTGTTAGGTCCAATTTTAGGTGGGCGAGAGAAAGCTTGACTGTAGAATCTTATAATTGTAGGCCACATTATATATCTTATTCCTTCAGCAGCTGAGATCTATTTCTTATTGGTCTTTATTCCATTCTTCAAGGTATTTTTCTTTTCCATCTTTTTTTGCTCTGACGTCAGTCTTATAATTGTAAGCCATAAATTATTTCACTCTAGGGTTAAAAGCCCTACATGACCCTGAAACCCCATTTCTTAATGATATATAATATAAAACACCCAAACAGATTTGAGTAACTAACAGGGGATTTCTGAAATTCCACAATAAGATGAAAACACAGCACATAAAAATGAGCATGTTCACTTTCAAATACAGTAGCCTTAAGGAAGCCAATACGTAAAAGCCCACTACCTTTAAACATGTATTGAACCCTTGCCATGTGTATATTTAGATACATAAAGACAGCCAGGAACTAGAGGAACTCACAGTGTACGGAGAGTAAAATTAGATAATTACAAGTGTTAAATGCATAGTTACAGGCATTTAGGGCATCTGTACTTGGTAACAGGAATAGCATTTTGCCCAGCAAGACCTCACAACGCAAATGAAGAGCTATAACAAGATGGATGAGGAGGGATGGAATACATAGGAAAAGAGTAGCTTGATGTCCACATGTTAAATGACTTTCCTAAGGATTTTAAAACGAACTTATTTTAACATCTTCCCCAGACAGAGAATGTTAAGATTCCAGTAGTACCTTGGGTCGGAAAGCTCTATATACATTTTAGTAGGGTTTATCTAGGCATGCGCTTCAGCTGACAAAAATACACAAATGTCTTAAATATGAACAATAATTAATAACACTTAATTATGTTATGGTCAGGCTTCTCATACACTAGCTTTGCCATTAGTCACCTGCATCTCAACAGTAAAGCTCATTCGACAGGTATTCTCCTGCCTCACCTAGCTGCAACTTACTCAAGGACAGTGATGCAAAGAAAATGTTAGCAAACCTCATTTTTCAGTAAACAAATTTGATGCAATGTAAATTCATGTTTTGTTTGTACAGTTTAAACACCCCTCCTGCTCAGCAACTATCCAGATTCAAGGACTGTGGGAGTTAACTCCTGTAGGTTTTTCTGCCTGTAGAAAAATTCAGCAGTAAAACAAAATAAGATTTTATACTCCAGAAAATGGTCCTCCAGTGTTAATTGGGACATTCTTCTTTGCCAAAGGTTGAAATGTAAACTTTTATTTTATTCAGTGGCTTCTTAAGACAGTGTCAGAAAGGAAGTCCCAAAATGTGACATCATTTACCTCATGCCAAGACTTCACATCAGACACAGGGTTAATCACAGATGAAATGCAGATTCAATCCTTCTGCAGACCAGCCAGCTTCTTTATTAAATATGCAAATACACACAAAAAACTTTTAATGCCCTCCTTTCCTTTTGCTTAAATTACTTATCTATTTTCCCTTTTTTCTTATTTTATTTAAAGACTTCTATCTCTTTGGGACACTTTCTCAAATTACATCCACTTTAAAGAATCAAAACCTATATTCCACTTTCTGTCCTTCAACAGAAAACACCCTTCTTAGCCAAGAAATGAATGACTTCCTTTATTCTCTTTAGTAACCTTCTGTAGACCCTCTTCTGTAACCTCCCTCCCACTGAGGTCCTCACTATATCTTACTGGATTTTTTTGCAACTGCCCTCCAAACTGGCCTTCTTGCTATTGTCTCTTCTACTTAGGTCCACCCCCAACACTGCTACCTGTTATTTTCCTAAGACCAACATCTGATCATGTTACTTTCTGCTCAGAAACCTATTGTTGGCTCTTCATTACCTACAGAGCAAAATCAAAATCCCGTAACTCTACAAAGAATATCCTCAAGATATCGTTTTAGTCATTTTCCTTCCTTCCTGACACACAGACATGAAACACCAGCCAGTATAATTCCTCACTATGCCTGTCATTGGATAAATTGGAGACAGGAAAGAGCATGGTATTCTTTGCTTGAAATACCTCTCATTTCTCTTTCATATGGTGAATCTATGCTCACTATTAGAATGAAGCTCAAATTTCACCTTTTGGGAGGGCTAGATCTAGTAGGAAGAATAATTTTCACCTTCATCTGATTTCTGAAAGAACTTTGTTCATGTAACTACTATAGCATCTATTTCCTATAACTTTAATTTATATGTATATGCTCCTATTTATTTTATTTATTGTGACCTTAGAGGAAAGGCTTACTCATTTTTGCATTTTCAGACCTTGCTTAGAACATCCAACACACAGAGTTGCCCATAAGTATTTGTTAATTTATTGCAATGAATGAGTACAAGAATTAATTAATATTATTCTATGAATATAGTGCATTAATCTTTACAAAGTCTTTTAATGATCACAGAAAAGACTATGGTTAATGTAGGTGACATCTGAATATGTGTAAGGAACACATATAGACTCTATAAGAAATCCTACAGTAAGGGAAGAGTAGCTTTAGTCTCCACCCGTGTTCCTTGAAGGATCTCATGCTTGTAAGCAACCAGCCTCCATATTGTATTGTCAGTTTTCAGAATGGCAAATACAAAGTTTTTTTCCTTTTTCCATCGGGACACATGGATAGAAAGGATGACTTCAAAAACTGGAGACACTCTTAACTCGAATATATATATATTTTATATATATATATATATATATATATAATAAAATATATCAACATGAATATATTCTAGAAAGTATCTTAATTTTAAAACCCTGAGTGATTTACAAAAAGATAAAAGTTCTATCTATAGGTTTGACTTGATTTTAGTTCAGAGCTGATTATTTTTATATCATATGAGATTTTATATTAGATGTCTTGGCTCCCATAATTCCTTTTTTTACTGCTTCAATTAAGTTATAATTTTTGAAGTTAGTAAAATAATTAAAGTAGAAGAAATATTCATAACTTTTAGTATAGACAATTCAAAAACAATTATTTAAATTAGTGATTTCCCAGAAATTTACTAAGGAATAGCAATTCTTCTTAACAACAACAACAAATGTTAACTTTTAAAATAGATATTTATTCGCATGCTTTTTAAAATATCCATGGAGAAGCAGAATACATAGGAAATATGGATGCTACATGAAAAGGAAGACTTAGAGAAAAATGGTACTTATTTATCAAGAGTATGGAGGAGGAAAGGGGATAAAAAGAAAATGTACTAAAATCTAAGATTTTAAAATCAAACTGAAATTTTTGCCCCAGGATCCCAGTAGGTCCCACTGGGGAGAGTGCTTGTGTGCTTTTCTATGCTTGGAACACAGAATCTGATAAAGATTGTTTGCTGAGTCTAACAAAACTTGGCTTCAATTTTATTTGCCGGAAGTTTAAATTTGCCATTTCTACTTTCATTACCTTTTATTTTTACTCCTATTCCACACTCCTGTTTCTTCTATCTGAATATCATGATGTTAAAGATAGCAAGGCTGAAGTTCTTTGTATCTCCTTAGAATTATTTAAAGGAAATATCCATTCAGTTACCCACACAAACTTGTTTTTGTTGATGAGTTAATCTAACAGTAAGAATTACAAAGAGAGGAGACATTATTTGAAAACATAAATCTAAGAATTCAAAATTGTCTTTTCTTCGTAATACCTCAATTTAGTTTGTATCTCTTCATTAATATTTTACCACTCTCACGGTAGTGTTATCTCCCAAAGGGCTTGAGAAAGTGACTATGTGATCAATTTAATGATGACAAATTAGCATTATTCGGCACTCTCAATATGGAAGACACTGTGCGAGAGAGATGTGTTAATGACAAATGCCTCTATAATGAAGCAAATAAAGAGCCATATCCATGTTCACATATATTCTCCACCACTATTTTTTAGATTCGCCTGCACTCTCCAGATCTTCCCAATCCCACAGCTGTCACACCCTACAAGCTCTCATTATCTTTAAAAAAAAAAATTAAATAATATCCTGATTTCAACCTCTATCCTTATAGAACATCTGAACTACACTAAACTTCATTAAAACAGCTGTTGAACAGATAATTTCCCTACAAATATCACAAGGGGTTTTTCAAATTTGGCCTGTGGGAATAAGGCAGACGTGGGCTTTAGGTGAGGAGTCAAGTCACATTTGGAAGACGCAAAGTATAAGAAGAAATCATGAAAACACTTAAACCAATTCAATAAAGGCTAGGGGAGTGTCAGAAAAGGGAGTCGTGAATATTGGTACCCCAGAGGAAATTCTATTAAAAGTCTATCTCCAATAATATTCACCCATCTTCAACACTTTCGCTACTCCAAATGATAGTGTTTTCCATCCTCATGGTGTTAAAATGGTACCAAGAGCAGCTTCTGAGTATCAAAAACTGATGGGCTTAATCGCTTATAAGATCAAGTAAAATTCCCTTTGCCCAACAATCAAAGTCAACCACAATCTAGTCACAGTCTAACTTTTCAGTTTATATTTCTACAATGACATAGCACAAACTCTTCTCTCAGTCAGTTGTATATGTGTGCAGAATAGACCTGATAGAAAATGCTAGGACACATCCACATCCAGTACTCCTTTCCTTCTTGGTATCTTTGAGGATTAAAATTCCCAGTGTTCTTGCAAACAGGCAGGTCATTGCTATATGTTGTGGCGAATGGGCTGTAAGTGGAAGTGATGTGTATCACTGCTAGGCCAAGCATTAAATGCCGTGGCAACACCTTCCAGTTCCTGGTTTTTTTGTTTTTTGTTTTTTGTTTTTTTTTTTGCTGCAGAGACTAAGACAGACACCTAGTCTATATAAATCTTCAAGATGGTGGAATCTTTGCCAGCCTGCATCCATAAGCAACTTGGTGGAACAGCCTCCCCATTGACCCTTGTGGGGCATTCAGAATTAGGAAGAAATGCATTTGTCCTGTTTAGTCACTGAACTATGGAATTAATTTGTTATCTCAGCAGAACCTAGCCTATCCTGACCAATAAAATAACTTTATTAATATCACCTCTGAATTTTTACAGGAAATGTGGCTGTAAATTATTTCCTCCTTTCCCTAGTAAAACAGCGTTATATTATTTGAGATGAGGAGAAATAAGATACTCTTAACTCAGATGAGAAAATTTAGCAAATCACATTAAAAGAATCCTAAGATTATCTTGAGAAGTATCTTCTAGTAAAGGTTAGTCATCAGTAGAGAAGCATGTAAGTTCTTTTTTCCTTTCTTTCTTTCTTTTTTTGTTATCATACTATATGGCTATAGAAAGGACATTAATCTTAAGAATAACAATCTTCTAAGCAATCAATTTTGCACATTTTATAACACTCATTTCACTTACAGAAAATGAGATAGTTCTCAGGATAAAAATTCCTAAAAGAAAGAAGTTTCACAGAGACACATCAAAAAAATATCAAAGAGCCAGACAAATGAAGAAAGAAGAATCCTCTCTGTGTTTATAGGAATGAACCTTGCACATACTTTTTTGAGCTTTAGGACAGTTTAAAGTCAGTATGTTATTGTTACCAAGGACAGAAGGCTTGATTGCTTTCCTCTGGTGATTTTGGCGGTGTGTTGTTTGACATGAAAGAGGTTTTTTTCCCTCTTATTTGTATTTACCTTCTTAGGGATTCTCTTTGTATTTAGTTATTTGAAGTATCTGGGGGCAGAGAGAATTGAAAAGGATTACTGCTCACCATTTCTTTTTGCTGCCCTAATTCTTGGAGTTCTTCTCTAGTAGTAAACTGGCTTTGTGCTTTCAAATATGGAATAGTTCTCAGCTCACCTTTAATTTTTTTCCTTTGCTTTATTAGAAACACTATTTCCCAATTGTACCTTGCCATAACATTCCATTCCATTCTTTGAGCTCTAAGAAAACCAGCTGGGCCATGCCCTAGATGAGATTGTTAGGGTGGAAAAGTTTTCATTCTGTTCTTCCAGATTCTTTGGCTGGTCTAATAATTAAATTGACGTAAGACAAACTAACAAGAAAAAAATTTAATTTTGTGCATACAGGATCCTCATAAAAAATGTGAAACCCAAAAGCTGTCAGGCAACTGAGGCTTATCGCCATCCTGAGCAAAGGAATTGGATAGGGACCTGGGGCCTCAAAGGGGAGGAGGGCCATTTACAGGGAGATAAGAAGAGCAAATATGTGATAATCAGATGTCTGTCCTGCCATGCAGGTCTTTCAGATAAAGAGTTATCCCTGGTCATAGCTCTATGTCTGAACCAAGCCCCTATATAAATTCTTTTAGGAAGTTAAGGAAGAGGTAAAAGGTTTTGTCGAGTCAGCAAGGTGTCAACTACCCTCAATTAAAAATAATCCATGTGCTGAAGTGCCACATGTGGGATGGCATATTTGCTCCCTTTCAAGACAAAGAAAGACCACTGCATGTCTCCACGTCTCCATGGCTTCCCATTTAAGGATACTGGAAATAGAGAAAGTAGATTAGTAGCAACAACCTATAGGCAGATGAGATGGGAAAGTTTTTTTTCTTTTCTGAGGTAGCAGCTCCAGCTTTCTCCTCCATATACTAATCCTATTAATTTGCAAAAATCCATAGCATCCTTCTCACTCTTCCAGGGACAAACTGGACTGAACTATTTTAAATGGTAAATTGTCCTCATTATGAATATCATAACAAATTTGGATCATTTTCTGAATTTCATTTGGCTTTCACAGCCTTAGGTTAAAAATGAAAATTTAAAATATGGCCTTGACTTGACCTTTGCTTTCTTATTCCAGATGGTCATGGTGGAATGTTTTAAATAAAAGATGATCATATTAACTGAGCCGTCTTCAAAGGTCAGCTTGTCCATTTGTCTGAATTGTTTTGTTATTTTAAGAGACATGTTTTCATTTGGGGGCCATCCACATTCATGGTTAAATAATATTCATTGTTTCAAAATTGCAATTGCATGGTTTTGTTTAAGATACAAAACATCAGTTAGAAAACCCCCATATGCATTTCCTGCATTCCTTGCTGTTATAGGAAGGAGCCTAGGCAATGAGGAAATAGTGGCTTCCTTGGGAAACAGAGGGAAGCGCTCAAAGGATGTGTGGGGAGGACATAGAAAGAGATTTTGCCTACTTCTCAATTTTTTTCTAGGACCAGTTCTCCCCACGTTAACTGTTTCTTTATATATCCTTACATATAAATAAGTTGAGAGTCACACAATAAAAACCTGCTGAAACAAAATCCATTCTGAAAATTCACTCCATATTAAAGGAAGTCAGACTGTGAATGGTGCTGGAAGAAAAACAAGTTGACTTAAAAATACTTGGTTTGTGATTATTGACCAGAAATATTTATTCAGTGTCCCCAGGAACATGAAGCTGTGGTAAGTTAAATATTGTGAGGAGGAAGAGGTTGGGAACAACATATTTAGCATGGTTTTCTAAAGAATTTCCTTGAAAAGAGGAACCTCACAGAATTCTGCTTTTTAACCAAAAGGAAAGAAGCAAAATTATACAACTACAATAATACTCCTTTAATTTGAGAATATTAAAATTTTGGCTTGATATATTTACACTCCATTTGGAAAACACTCCCCAATACGGTTGCTCAATGTGTAGAATCAAGAGAGAGAGATATACAGACATGATCCCTGCCCTCAAGGAACTTCAAGTAAGTAACACTAACAGCAGCTGCCACATCAATGATAAAGGGCTGCTGTTTTCAGGTGCATGAGCTCCTCGTCCACGAGTGAGGCTTGTGTTACGGTGTTGTGAACCCAGTACGCGTCTTCTTTCAAAAGTGTAATAACCCAATCGTTCTAAACCTATCTTACTGGATTTGAAACAGCCTGACATTGCAAGATGGAAATAAAGAAAAACTGTTACTTTATACTGTTTCCAAGTGCTTTCTGTGACTGTAAAAGTGGCCAACCTGAGACCTTAGAAGTGATTTCCAAATGACTTCATATCGTATGCTTCTTGTGTTTACCCAATGTTCTGGGTCATAGTAAGGGAAATAAAATTTGTCAGAAAAATTTGTAAATCTCTATCTATCAACATTTAGTTTTAATGGTCTTTAAGTGAACTAAACTCGATCCTATTTTAAGGCAGATATAAATTTATGGTATGTGGAAATATCTGTGATTTAAAATGAAAGATATTTTAATATTAAAACTAAAAATAAAATAATTTCTTCCACGGGATTCTCAAATTTTATACAACACATTATTATATGATTAGCCAACAGGGCTCAAGGAAAATAATTTGAGCTTTCTTCCTTATAATAATATGGTATAAATGTTTGGTTCAAATTTTATTTCAAGATCACTGTATATTCATGTTACGTTATTTGTATTTTATCCTATAAACGTTTATAAAATCATTCAGTGTGAGTGAATCTATAGTAAACTGCCATTCTGAAGAATAGCCCTGTTAATCAGTTCAGGAAAGGTCATGCTTTGTTTGCTTGTTCTATAAATCATGCACGTATTTCTTCTAAGTGGCTTAAAGATGTGCAAGGTCTCAATTCCACCAAGCAAAGTAACTGCGTATTTCTGAATGAAAATCTTCAACAGCTGTAATTGAAAAAGTGACATGGTTCACATTCTACATAAATATAACAAATACTACCTTCGAGGGCAAAAATCAGCCTGTGAAAATGAAACCAAAATGACTGGAAACAGAAGGCACACACACTAAGTTAGTCATTGATTGATTTAGTTGGGAGGGTCCCAGTAAAAAACTGACATTGATTTATCTTTTAATCTAAGAGAATAACAACAAATCTTAAAGCAATCAGTTTTAATGGTCTTAATAGCTCCAATCAAATTATTCACCTTCCACATTAATATAGGAGGTTGGCTTCATATTTATTCATCAGATTTGTCAAATAAATAACACTGTTTGCCAAACTAAACCCTAGTCCTTCAGTTCTAATAGATTCTATTAGCATTCCATATTAATTGCCCTCCCCCTGTAATTAAGGTGACCATAGGTTCCAGTTTTCCAGGCATGACCATGGTCCTGCTTTATGCTTTTGTTCTGACATAATTTTTAAAAGAGTCTCTCCATTTTTTTTTTAAAGTGCCCTGGTTTAAAAGATAAGGCATTTGGCTACCGTGCTTATAACTCTGGTTTTATGATTGACTGTTTCTTTAGGGCCTATTAAAGCTGAAATTCTTCTTTAAGATCAGTATGAGCAAATATATGAAAAGACCAGGACTTAACAAATCTATCTGATATTTCCTTGCCGACTCAAAGACAGATCTCTTCCTCAGTGATATCACATGTCTGAGTCCTCAAAAATAGAAGCCTAACAAGATAAAATCTTTGTTGACAGGTTGCCTGATAAGCTTTGCTTTTCAAGAACTCTGAAAACTAAATTTGTTTTGTCCTTCTGACAACAGAAGAAACTAAGATGGTCTTTGTGAGTCAATTTTAAAATGGAAAGCTGCTGGATTTTGTTTATTTGATCTGAACTTTCCTAATGTAAACTTTAAAAGTCTGAGGTGGTGATGGAATGAAAACTGTAGCACTGTTTACTAATATTGATTACATTTTGCATTGGTTTTACGTTCTGTAACTACAGGAGCTCTGTTAGTGATGGAAATGGTGAGCACACAGGAATCTCCAGGACACTGTCGGAGTCACACTGAGGATTTCACCATCAAAGTAATGGTCCTACATAGAGATGTGCTTCCTAGAGAACCACCTGGGGTTCTTGAGGTGATGACAGGTGAGTAAAATGGACAGATAGATGGGAAGGTGTGCTCAATGGATACAAGGCAAGGTTGACACCGGGAAAAGGAAATCAATGCCACAGCAATATAACTTCTCCAGAGTTTCTAACCTAATGGATTTCTCACTCAGCTAGACTGTAAATTTGATCCTGTGAAGCATTTACTTTCTTTATTTAGATCAGGATTAAAACGGAACACCTAAAAAGGCCACATAGGATAAAGAGACTGTGAGATGCCGCCAAAGGGATGAACATTTCCCAGTGGATATAAATAGATTGTTGTTTTGATCTGTTTAAAAGGTCATTAGTCAAATGTTCTGTTTCTTTTGCTCTCACTCTCATTTCCTTCCATCTCTCTCAAACACAGAGGCATACATTCTAAAAAGAAATTAAATCAACAAGCCAACCCATCCTAGCTCTGACAACAAAACACAAATTTAGAATTAAAGCTTTAGAGGTTTTAAAATTCGAGTTCCACGTGCATTTCCACTTGCTGATAAAGTAAGTCTTTTTTATTTAAGTAAAATGCACTTAAAATAATTGCAAAATAAAAGAAGTAATGAATTCAAAAGCCCTCTTTCACCTTAAAAATTTGAGAAATCATCTTGGCAACTTTTGTCCACTTTCTAAAATCACAACCAAATAATGCCGTTAATTTGAAGTGTTCTGCTGTTCTATTTAAATTTTATATAAAAGATCTAACAAATTACTAATAGCTGATAATCATCAGGTTTTACCAGGTTTACAAAGCCAATTTTGAGGTGCTAATAGGCCTAGTGGGGAAATCAACCCTCAGTTAAATAAACAAATCATTAGGTTTGCAGTAGAATATTTAATTTGGAAACAGAGTTCAAAATGGATAGTCTCATTTATAGCTTAAAATATTGCTCAACTGAATGCTATAAAAATGATCTGAACACTATATTAGGCAAGATGAGCAATGCCAAAAAAGGAAAAAATATAATCCCCAACCCTGAGATATTTATATTTAACTGGAAGAAGGCTCGTGCATAAAGCAACAGAGAATGATTCCAAGCAAACCATGCAACACTAACATTTGATTATAAGCCCCTGGCGTGCATGACCTATGTCTTAAATAAACAGCATTTAATATTTAATGACTATTTATTAAATACAGATTATCAGGCACCATATTGGGCACTGGGATCATGCCAGCAATAAAGACACAGTCCTTATTATTGATGAATCTCCCTAATCTTAAGCCGGAGGATAATTAATCAAAGGGCCTCTTCCATACAGAGGTGACACCCACACTGAAGCCGGAGGTTTGAGGAAAGGAGATGCCAGATCGTGAGAGGGTGTCCATGGCAGGGCAAACGAAGTCTAGAATTTCCCAGAGATAAGACAGGGCATTATTAGTACTTCAGAGAAGCTGACACATCTTAAAAATAGAGTCGAAGAGATACAATCAGTGCCTTTGCTTCCACTGCAGCTCAGAGTAAGACTTGTGATATAAAGTAGGTTCTCAATGGAAATTAGTTTGAATTAAGCAAGCATATATTTCCTCTACACATAGAGTAAATTTATCTAAATAGTTCCTCTGTCCAGGTTTTCAGTATTAAAATCTGTGCTGCAATGTGTAGTTGCTCCCTCCCTCCTTATGCACATTGCAGTCCTAGGAATACCACTGTTGGGTCATTGGCTAAATTGTTTCTTAAATTTTTGGATGTTTCCTAATTGTCCTGCAAAGAGTGGAGTGATTTACATTTCCACTAGTAGTATATAAAAATTCTGAATTTATTGACATTTAATAAATAGTCTTCATGTATTAGCATTTATGAGTCTTAAAAAGCAGGTGACATAAAATGATTAGTATGATACTATTTAGAGAAAAATAAGAACATATATGACTTTATTTTATTTAGAAATACGTATATCCATAGTAAAATATTAAAGCATAGGTAGAAAAGAATCTATGCCAATAGTCTGCTTCTTTGGTCTTTCAGTTTCTCCCTCTGTGTCTCTCTGTGTTTGTCTCTCTTTATATATATTATTTTGAAGAATAAAGAGAGGATATTTGAACTAGCAGATAGCAAAACTTGTGATAAAGATATTTAATTTTGTAATGTTAGTGTAAAGATATACACACACATATATACAGAAATATATACATGTATGTATATACGTGTACTATAGCATAGAGAGACATGTATGCACACCATATGATAATATGCCAATATATGTACATATACTATACATATACTATCCTCTCTTTATTATTCTTCAAAATTATCTTCACTGTTCTGTTTCATATGGATTTCAGGATTAAGTTATCACTATCTATCTAGAAAAAGAATTCTATTGGGAATTTTTTAACTAATTGAATTAAATATATACATTAATTTAAGGAGAACTGTTATCATCATGATAGTCATACTTCCCATCTGTAAGCATGGCTTATCTTTTCATTTAATAAATATACTTCAATTAATTTTTATAGATTTCTTCTTCCAGATGATTTTGCATTTTGGGGTAGAAATATTCTCAAGAGACATGTTATTTGAATAATGGGATGTTTTATTATTGCTGTTATTTAAAATCTTCTAATTATTGTTGCTGGTATGAATGCTATCATTTTTGTGTATCGATTTAGCTAAAGTCGATTATTAGTTCTAACAGCTTATGTGGATGGCTTAGATTGTTATATAGACACTCATTTATCTGTGAATAATGGCAGTTTTACCCTATTCCTTCCTGTCTTAAAATCAGGCCTGTCTTCCAGAGGCATCATTTATATTACATATGACATGCTCTTTACAGTTATTCTTTGTGGCAGTGCTGATTATAACTGTTTTTCATTCTTTTGTTTGTTCTTTCTGTTTTGTTTTGTTTTGCAGTGATAGATTAGACTATGTGATACTAGATGTTGTGTCTTGGTCTTGACATTCAACAGATTATGTCTAAGGTTTCATTACTATCCATAATAAATTGCTAGATTTTTTAAAATTAAAAGCCTTCATTTGGTTAAGGAAAAAGGCAATCTTCCCCCCAACACATCCTTTCACTTTATAGCCCTATCGAGGGTCCAGGCCTATCTGAGGATTTGCAGGCTCGGATTCCGAAATCTGCATGGACTGTAAAACTTTGTCTCCAGTTCCCCATGCTTTCAAAGTCATCTCAAGTTCACGCTGTACTTTCATCTGCCACTTAACTTATGTATTTGTGTATTTACTTGTTTATTTTGGCCTCCTTTGAGTGCCAATGTATTGTTCCTAGCTCAGCAATGAATTAAAGTAGCATCCAGAATCTATTTGAATGGTAAGCGTAGAACATTTTAAAGGAATCTAACTTGTGCTCCTCAAAATGGAAGGACTTCACTGTTTTGAGCTCCTTGAAGTTGGGGATTATGTTTTGTTTTGTTTGATTTTAATAATATTCTTAGTAAAGTTGGGCACAAGACGAAATCAAAATGAGCTGAAATACACAAATTTAAAAATTTTTATCATAAATACATAAATTCATTTTATATTTTAACAGCTTTATTGAAGTATAATTGACCTATAAAACCTGCACTTCTTTAAAGTGTACAGCTCGATAAGTCTTGATGTAGGTACACATTTGTGAAACTGTAACCACAATCTGGATGATGAGCATATTCATCACCCCATAAAGTTTCCTTGTTTCCTTTATAATTCCTGTCTCTCACTACTCCTCTCCCATCCCTAGGCAACCACTGATCTGTTCTCTGTCCTTATATGTTAATTTTGTATAAACTGAATCATCAAGTATGTAGTCTTTAAATCTTTAAAGCCTTAAGGACAACATGTCCATATGGTTATCAATTACTGAACCCTTTAGTGTTCATGAAAAAAAAATGCTTCTCTCACAATCCAAATACTTTAACCGTAAATTAAGCAGAATCCAGGAATAAAGCTCCTTGTATGTCTAACTTACTGTGATCATATAGTCACTAACTTAAAGATTAATGGTTAAGCCACAGAAAGAAAATTTGAGTGAACAGTATATCCTGAAATCCCACTAATTAGTTTGGAAAACCAGATTATATCTTTACATTTATTAGCACATGATTATAAAAGTGAATGAGGCACACAAAGCATTCAGACACCTTATCCATGCTCCATGTTGACGGGATATATAATCACTCCGTATAAAAGAAACAAAATATTTTGTAAAAGGCTAAATACTTAATTTCTGCAGTTCCTTCTAAAGAAAAATAATTCCTAGCAGTAAGTATTTGTATACATTGCTTAGTTACAGGGTAATCTTCAACTGAGCAAAAATATAAGCTCTTGGAAAATGATTAAATGCAAAGGAACATAACAACAAAGGAAGGAGGAATCTGAAAAGAGAAAGAAATGATAGAATTTAACTTAATCTTTTCTTTCAAAGACTATCAAATAGATATTCCTGAAATTCTCTAATCCACCATGGTAGATAATTCAGAATCCAAAATACGATATGGTTCACAGTAACTCTTAGGAAAATTCTACTTCAATTGTTCAACATCATTTTGTAAAACAAAACTAAAGCCACCATACCTCTCAAAACAAAAACAAAACCTAATTTGATGTAACTCAGTAGAAACATAGCTCTAAATAACTTTTTTAAAGGTACATCCTAAAACACAAGAAGCATTTCATTTCTCTCAAAGCCTTCCTCAACAGCTTTGGCTCAACAGTCCTGAACCTTCTGATTCTTACAAGCAGCTCTAATTTTACCTCCAAAGGCAGATCAAACAAGTCTCTATTTTCTAACTTTCTTTCTCTCACTGATGAATGCTTTGAAATAAAGATTTGGGATCATGCTTTCAATTTCTATTATTTCCAACTTTTAAGATGTGATCTCATTTTCTGTAGTATGAGTCAAAAGACATTATCTATCAGGACCGAATGTTTCTCTTTCTCTATACTTACTTTTACTTCATGAGTAATCCATGGGGAGAAAAGCTTTCAAGTTCACTATAAGTCGATGATATTATGTAAAAAAAAAAAGTTTTTCGAAACAAGAAAGGGATATTTTTCTGAACATGAAAAAATAAAGCAAGGAATAGACGGTTCACTAATGATCATGTTGTGAAGAACAGGAGAAGGCATGTCTATCAAGAATATCATCATTCATTTTAAGATTCCAGTCCCTCATCGCTTCATCTCTCTTCTTTAACTACCTGACACCTTCTCCTCTCTTGTTCTTCCCTGCATACCCCATGTCAGCCAAGGCTCTAGCAAATACCAAGAGCTCCTCATCCCTATCTCTACCCCAACTGAACAAACACATCCATCAGCCTTCTCCCCACCTTAACAACTTCCCAGACCTTTTCTCTATTCCTTTTCTCCTATGGAGCAATTTTTGTTTTCTCTTATCCAATTTAGTGGACAGCAAACCTACCTTCAGAAGGGAAATATATAAGTGACAGTAACTATTGTTTTTCTGGGACATTGTAGACACCAACAGTGTCTTCTCATTTTAGTGAATAAAGTTTTGCTACCAGGAAATTTAATCTCACTGAGAAGCAAGTGGTTAAATATACTATATGACGTTCCTCTCCAGATCAAGCAGGAACAGCTCCTCTTCCCACAGAGTTATGTCTGAGCATTACCAAACATATGCCTCAGAAAAGCCCACCAGGCGGGCAGTTTTTCAACATGAGTTTCCATTTGAAATTCACAGTATAGGTCTACTCTTTCCTCTATGTGTGACAAACACTACCCTTGAAGCTGTTTGAGAAAGACATCAATACCCCTGTCCACAGTGGCCACTGTGAAGACACCAAACTCCATGCCAGCCAAGACTGCTCTCTATGAATACTCTTAAAACCAGCAGCAGTCAGATGTCAGCACAGCATCTGTCTCCACATAGACCACTGTGGAATTTAGAAAAGCCAACAGGATCTTAGATTTATTTTTCAGAAAACACATACTTCATAATTTCATTTGGTTTTATCATAGCTCTCTGAGACTATAGACAGGTTGAAGAAATGTAGAAATTGTGTGTATTTCAGCTAATACATCAGGGCATTTTCCATGTTTTCCATTTCCAATGTTTGTTTTGTTTTTTACTTTTGAGTAAACTAAAATTTATTGAGAGATTAAATAACTCTTTTTGAAACTTACATTTTAGCAAAGTTGTCTACAGAAGAATTAGTGGACATCAGTCACTTAGAATAATATGAAATGATCACATTAATATAAATTTTAAATTCTCAGGAAAAAATTCTGATGCCAATAATTGATATGATTTTTGCCTGTGTAACATTTCTTTTGACCTGCCAATATGCCAAAACTTTTAAAAGTAAATTTCTAAAATTACTATAATTTTCTCTTATAGTTCAAGTAGGTGAATCATTTTAAATGTGTAAAAACTATTTGAATACTTTATTAAATAATTATAGCAAATTTAATTATTGCAAATTATTTAAAGTGAATATAAATGGTACTTTTCTATTGTAAAATACACAAAAAACTCAAGAAAATTAAAAAAAAGAAAAATTGAATCTCAAAGTGTTTTTGCTACCCAGTTACAAAATGTGAGCTAATTTTCTATTAAGTACTTTTACACTGGAGTAAAGAATATATAAACATTTATTCTAACTCACAAGATCTAAGAGATATGAAACCTTAGGAGACCATTGCTGAAACAAACTTACAGAAAGGACATTAAAGTACAGAGAGAATCCTTGTTTAATATAACATTCTGTTAAACTGTGATTTACAGGAGGAGTAGAATATTAGATTTACTTCCAGATTATATGTATTGGAAAATTATGACTTCCTATTTCACTATTTATGACATATTAAAATTGGTTGTCTAAAATTATGAGAAATTGAAAAGGAAAGATACCTTTTTCTCCTGGGCGTGACATGGAGGTATTAGAAAAAAGGGGGGAAAGGAAGAACAAAAGGAGCCCTGTTTATTACAAATGACTGGGTAGGCGGTTGCATTTCTTTAGCAATGGACAAGAAGTATTACCTGCCCAAAAATATGTCTCCTTTTGGCTTGTCAAGTGGTCTAAAAATCTCACTATTAAAAATGTATGTTTCTGGGTCTTAAAGATCTTAAATAGATTTTCCTATTCAACAGAAACATCCTTGACTGTAATAATTTGGCTTTTATTAGTCATTTTCTGATGGCTCAGATTATTTAATAAGGATCCAGTCAAGTGACAATGGACATAGTATACCAGTCAGGAAGGCTGTCCTGACATGGTTTATTGCTTCAAGTTCTTCCTCTGAGCTCAATCAATCAAGGTATTAATACTACGGAATGTGTACAGTGTGAAAGTCAGCATGCTAATACTTAGCAAAAGGAAGAAAAGCACAAGCACATAGCATGTCTTCTCAAGAAATTTACTTTCTTTTCGGGAAAATAAGACTCATATATTTAGAGAAAAAAAAAAACTTGGGTGATTTAGGCATTAACTGCTGAATTACACTGGTGTGCATGGACAGTAATGTCTTATAAGAATTAAAAGGCACCTTTTATTTGCATTCAGCTGGACACTTTATCCAAAAAGAGAAAAACAAGAGTGATTCAATGTGAGTTCAATTAATTTAAATTGTAGTATATTTAGTATGATCTAGAAAACTATTTATATAGATGTCATGACATACACTTGAATTTAGTCTAGACATCTAGACATACATGTAGAAAACAAGTACGTCTATGATAAGTCCTACATAGTCATGTTACCTCAAGGTCAGAAAGGCCCTGCTGAAACCATCATGGTGCCTAGACTCACCTTCCTGGTTTGGACTCAGAATGAAATGACCTCCTATGCCCTCTTCCTCAGAGAAATGTAATTCTTGAGAGAAAAGGTGAGTATTATGTTTCTCAGGCATTTTAGCACATTCTTGTCTTTCTATTATGGATGCTACTTTAATTCTAACACGCTTCCTAAATGAGATCTGCTTATAGGTATCAATTGATAAATGTTACTACTATTGTTATCTTTAAATGCCTGGGTTTGGTGTGCTGTTGAAACTGAGAAAATAGTTGATTGTATATCAAAACAATAAAAGATGAACTGGCTCCTAGGTAGCTCAAAATTGTACTGGCACCTTCCTTCCTATTTTGGCATCTCACAATAGGTATAAATCCCTGCTGTCTAGTTTAATCAAATCCCATTCAAATATACATTGTGCAGTTTGAGAGATATGATATATCTTACAAAATTGAAACAGCTCAGTTCTAATTTGATCACTTTAAGTGGAAAATCAGTAATCACAAAAGCAAAGCAAAATTAAATTGATCAATAGGAGGTGTTTTTGATATGGACAAAATGATCACTGGTCAAAATAACTGATTTCCAAAGCCACGTTAAGCCAAAAGCCTGACAAGCTATTCTTGTTTTGCTTTTTAAATTATTTCTTCAGCTATCTTCTCCCTCTAGTCTCTCTAACTTTATCTTTCTAGTTTAAAATATTAAGAGTTTGGTGCAAACAAAGTTCTAACTTGGTTATCCTGGCACTTCATTCCCAGTACTAGAATGTTGGGCCTGCTATTGGTATTATGAACTTCAAGGCTAAAGGACATGGTAGGGACCGATTCTTGGTAGAAATGTATCATCTAGGGATAAATAAGGATCTGGCATTTTGTTCTATGAAATATGGCCAAAACAAGCTAGATCTTGTGAGTTCACAAGGAGCACTGATACACAGAGGATACATCACCATATTTCATATAATATGGAGGAAAAAAAGGGAGTTGTGCCCTAAATTCACACTTCTGAAAATGCTAGGGTTTATAAACAGTTCTTGTATGAAACTTTCTTCTGTTTTCAACATGGCAACAATACCCAATGAAAGTGTTATTTTAAACCTATCTAATTTTTATTACAAGTTTTATATCAAGAAATAACTAGAGCATACTATAAAAAATCATGCCATAAGAGAAAAGTGAGAGAGAAAAGAACAGATATATTTCAAAAAAATTTAAAATCTCCATGTAGTATTAATATCCTGCCAAGACTGAAAACTGGACTAGAGGCGTAGGTGGTTAAAAGGACATAGATAGTAGTGGAGAGAGAGAAGAAAATAAAGATTTTGTTTTGTTTTGTTTTTTCCCTTGATGATATTATTTTTCCTTATACTAAACAGCAGAGGTTCTTGAGCATGATTTTAGCCCAAAAGGAAAGAAAGAAGGTTAAAGATGATACAAAGAAGGTACCACTGATGGAGTGATGTACCTGGGAAGATGAGCATCAAGAAATCCATTGGAATGATTGGTTTTGGGCAGGAGAATGAATACTCTTCTGTCCAGGAGGGAAGAAACAGTGTGGACAGAAAAGTATGAATGGAGAAAAGCCATGAATTTGGAAAGTTTCAGTGTAACAGGCTCATTTTATTAAGCAATCAGAGGCAAAATCAAGTGGTAAAAGAATAGAGGTAGAAGTCATTTTAGAAGCCTTTAGATGAGTAGTGAAAATATAAAATAGCTGTTGAAAGCAATCAGTGTGGAATATGAATAAAATATTTTAAAATCTTATAAAATAAGCCATATTGATATTTCAAAGGAAAAGATAATAAATGCAAAGACATTTATCCTTACATAAGTAATATAATCAGTGTTAATGATTGAGTAAATACTTAGGTACTGAAACTTCCTGCATAATAGGAGACGATGGAAAAACAAATCATAAAGCTATTTAAAGAAAAAATATTCTCAAAATTTAAACCAGGTATAATTGCATTTTGTCTTTTTAAAGTTACTATGTAACAAGAAGAAGAGAATTTGTATGGTGGAAAAAACACAGAATTTGGACAGAGAACACCTGGGCTCTTCACATATTTTCTTATTTTCATAGTTTTATAGTCTTGAGCTAGCTTCTTAACCTTCAGGGTCTTCAGGTTCTTAAGTTGTAAAATAAGAAAACGTCTACTATTCAGCCACTACGTGAGGTTATGATGAATGCTGCAGTGTACCCTAGCGCTTCGCAAAAACTGAGAGTAAAATTTTTTGCAGGCTCATTCTAGCATTATAGCTAATTGGATATTGACCTGTATACTCTGCTCTGTACAGTTTGAAAATCCTGCTTAAAAGATGTGCAAATACATTTCATAACATATGTGATTTTTTCCATATTAATCAATCAATCAAAATGCATATAGTATAAAATTCCAAAGTTATATTCTCAGCATTAATGTTCTCCATGAGTTACTTTTGTGTTAAAAACTGTGTTAAAATTTATCTGTATCAAACTGTCTATGAGAAACATTATCCCTGACCAGAGAACAACAAAACTCTGAAAAATCTCTCTCCCTCCTTTTCCCTTTTAGGGTACCAAATGGAGGTCAAGTCTTTATTTCAGTCATGTGATAGGGATGCAGACAATTGGTTTTCATTAAGGTGTAATTTACATACACTAAAAATTATCCTTTTTACAGAGCAGTTCTACATGTTTTGACAAATAAGATACAGAATAGTTCCATTACTCCAAAACATCCCCTCTGCCTCTTTGAAGTCAACCCTCCTCCCTCATTCCACAGTATCTACAACCACTGATCTATTTCTATTTCTATAATCTGCCTTTGCAAGAATGTCATAAAAACAGAATCAGTCATATATAGTATTTTGAGTCTGGCTTCTTTCACTTTGCATAATGCATTTGAAAATTATCCTTATTGTTGGATGTATTCATTGTTCATTCCTTTTTATTGCTGATTGATATCCCATTGTATGGATTTACTACACATGATGTGTTGATCTGTTCTCCAGCTGAGGGGCATCTGGATTGCTTCTGGGTTTTGGCAATTACAGACAAAGCCTATATGAGTATTTGCATTTGGTTTTGTGTGAATATAGATTTCCCTTTTACTTATGTAGTTATTTACTTATTCATTCAGTCATTCTTGAGGGTTTTTTTTAAATTTTATTTTATTGAGTTATAGTCAGTTTACAATGTGTCAATTTCCAGTGTAGCACAAATTTTTTCAGTCATACATGAACATACATATATTCATTGTCACATTCTTTTTCACTGTGAGCTTCTTGAGGTTTTTATTTTACTTGGGTAAATACTTAGAAATAGGATTGCTGGCTTATATGGTTAAGTGTATGTGTAACTTTGTAAGAAACTGTCAAACTGGTTTGCAAAGTAGCTATACCACTTTATAATCCTATTAATAACATATTAGAGTTTCAGTTGCTTTGTTCCTCTTTGGCACTTGGTATTGTCAGTTTTCTTTTTTAAAGGCAGTCTTACAGATATGTCATAGTATGTCAGTCACTGTGGTAGGTTAATTTTTAAAGCTAGTCCTATATGCTCAAACTCACTCAGTTAATGCCTAAAAGTTACCAGGAATATTCAAAGAGGTGAATATATCCAGGGGAAGATGAAATGTTGACAGCTCCTCTTGAAACATGACTTGATTGTCTTTCACACCCTATTTTTTTGTGGTTTGTCCCACAGTGTTTAAGGTACCACTTACGTCAAAGGACTTGAGTTGTCATATCTGAAGCAGAGGTTTAGTTCCTCTTTAGATCTGCTTAGAGAAGCAGTGGTTTCATATGAAATACCATGTAATAAAAACATGTAATGAATCATAGAAATTAAGAAACTTTTGTAACCAAAACTCAGTATGCTCTATGATTTCCTATTATTTTTTATAAAACTCAACAAGCGCTATCACTATCAACTATTACTGAACATAAACATTAATCATCTCTCTTCTATTTCCTTTCCCTAGTGAGATAATCATATAATATTTTTTAGAATATCCTGTTACATAGTAAACACATTCTTTTGTTTGCCTTATCTCAACGTGAGACATGCACCTGCAGAACTTTACAAACATCTCCTACACATCTCCTTTGTACTTGCCGATATGAAGAGGGTGTTTCTGTGGAGTATTAGTCTCCAAAGCCAAGTTGCAATGATTTGAGAAGGTCAAATATGGGAGGACAAAGGGGGAAAATAACAAAGCAATCAGTCCTACGTTAGTCTTCAGGTGTTACTTCAAGAGTTTGTTGTGGACTCAAAGGCACACTTAATGCAAATAATTCTTAATCCAAGATCCACATTACTGAATTTCCAGGTGTCTTATTTTTAATCTCGCATCCTTAGATTTCAGAAGGTTTCTAAATTACCTGATGGTGTATGTAAAATTTATTTTTGTGTTTATTGTATGATTTGGGGGTTTTATTTGTTTGTTTGCTCCTTGAGGGAAGATTCTTCACTCTGCTGAAATAAGTTAAGAACCACTAGTTTAGAAAGTGTCAAACTATGTTCACATAGTAATTTTCCAAAGGGTTAGCACTGCATTAACAGACATCCGGGGTGTGGCAAGAGCAGTATGCACAGGAGAGTCAGCACAGTGGTCCTGTAGCCAGTCATCTAGAGTATAAATATTCTCTCACATCTGAGTGGCAGAGGAAAGGAATGCAATGGTGGTAGGCACCGTCCCTATTTCTCTCTCACACATATATACACACATACACACATACAATCATTTTAGAAATTCTTCCTTTCCTTTTTTTATTGTAACTCTAACAGCCATTGAAACATAAAACAAAGAAGTATAGCTAATAGCCAATAGAGATGTTTCTCGGCCCCTTCATTTTACTTTCCAAGTTCCTTGTACCTGGAATGAATGTTCCTGCTCCTTTTTCTTTTTCCCACCACTTCTGTACCTCTAATCTTACTTTGGAATTTCCAGTCACTACATCATATATACAATATTTCATATATCATGTCCTCAACACTCATTTATGTGGCCCACCATACTTTGGGCACACAGCTATCTTAGCAAGTACAACATTATCATTATTATTGTTATTATTGTTATTGTTATTATTGTTGTTGTTGTTGTTATTATTATTATTATTATTATTATTTTGAAGAGCCAGACACTAAATTAGGTACTGCAGTTGTGTTAATGAATGAGTTAGAAAGAATTTCTGATCTCACTAACCTTATATTCTATGGATAAAAACAAATATCAAATGTGTGATGATAATAGCTAAAGTGAATTACAGTAAAATTAGTTCTTATTCATCTTTGTTTCCTTATTTCCTAGTCCATTTTGAGTCACAGAAAGTACTCAGTAGATAATTATTGACTGAATAAAGGAGCAGGGTCAGGACTTAAATGCCATTCTCTGATAAGGTCTTTCTTCTCTGATTTCTCCAGGAAATATGAGCTTCCACAGCTCTTTGTTTATGTCATTTCTTAACAGCCCTTGTCATCACACTGAGGATAATTTATCTGCTTAAATAACCATCATCTACTCTAGGGAAAGTTCTATACATTTTCTATGCATAATTTAAGTATCTCCAAATTAATAAACATGTTGAAGCCACTATTTCTTTATTATTGTTCTGAATTGCTTTGACTGGTTTTTCAAATAGACAACTACCCTTGTGTTACTGAAATACATTCCACTTGTTCATGATGCATTATGCTTTCTATATATTGTTGGAATCCATTATAAGTTAGAAATTTTCTTCTCTATTTTACATGGTAAAAAAGAGTTTTTGTAACATTGGTGTTACTTCTCAAATATTTGGAAGAATTCACTGGAGAAGGCATTTGGGCCTGGAATTTTCTCTGCATGAATGTTTTTAATAAGACTTTCAACTTCTTTAATGTGAGACTAATATTTCTTGTTATATCAATTTTGGAAAATTTTGAAATTGTTTTTGAAGAATCTGTCCATTTTATTTAAATTATGAAATTTATTGGCATAAACTGGTTCATATTACCTCCCAAGTAGCATTTTAATTATTACTGAAACTGCATTGATGTTACATTTTTATTTCTTTTCTATTGAGGTACAATTGACATATAATATTATATTATATTCCATTCCATTATATAATAACGCACATTGTGATACCCAGTGATTACTTCAAATACTTCTCATCATTAATGGTCTTCAAAATTACTTTTGAAAAGAATCAACCTAAATCAGGATAAAAGGCTCCTTTACATCTTCAACAATACAGCTGAGTAGCATCTACCTGGGATAGTGCCTGGTGGAAGCTTAGAAATAGTTCAATTTTCCCCAAATTTTACTTCCATGCTGAGGAATGAGGGCCCAATAAATAACACACTCTGTTTTTTCAGTCTGAGCTCTAAACCACTTGTGAAATAAGAAAAAGAAGAAAATAGCATTTATTACTCATGAAGGCTAGGCTGTAGGATATAACAAAGACGTATGGTGCACAATGGTCTTCCTAATACCAAGTGGCTTAATTTAATAGCCATTTTCCCTCACTGTACTCCCAGTCACAGCTAATGCTGCAAAATTCACCCCAAATCCTTTTGTTGATAAGACTTACTGAAATTATGGCCTGGTGGATTAGCACAGAAGCTATGTTCCTTGAACTGAAGGGAGGGAGAGAAAGATGGACCTATCCGTGCACAGTTTATCTCCCAAACTCATCATTAGAGTAAGTCATTCTTCCCCCACCAACCCCTCACTTCCCCAGAAGAAGCCAGGGCTGCTACAAAAATGTAGGTCCTTCTATATGAAAGGAAAAATCAAGTGTGACAAATAAGTATTGTCCTCTAACAGGAAAGGGTCTTATAAGCTCTTACAGTATTTGTTAATCCTAAACCATGAAGGGATGGGGTTCCTAACAGAGTTGTTGATTTTTGCTCCATCTCCTCCCAGCATGTTATTTAACAAATATTTGTGGACACAGGAAGAGGGTGGAAGCGACTCTAACCCCAGAGCAGCTGAGTTAGCTACAATCACCAAGTGTAACCACCTTTCCTGGGATTTGCATGATTTGAGAGAGCAGCTGCTATATTATTCTACCAATGGTGTAAGAACATGGGTTTAAGGGAAAATGAAGAAGGTTTTTCTCTTCTAATCCCCTAAGGAGAACTCATAGTTAGCATCTTCCTAAGCCTGAAGTGAGGAGGAGACGGATTATGTACTTCAAACTGAATTAAAAATAGTAGATTCTAGATACTCCTATAAACATTTTTCTAATATTTGAAAAGATCTCCCATTTTCCCTCCTACTGTTTAACCTAAGCATTGCTTTTTATATTTGAAACTATTACTTTTATCTTCTGCCTTGGTAACTACGGTGAGCAATTTTTTGTTTCTCTTATCATCGAAAAAAAAAAGTTTTACAGGGTTGTGGATTGCCATCATGCATTCCTGCAGACATATCTTTCCTGTGCTCATATCATTCCTATGTGGTATTCCTGCCTATTCTAAGAGGTCATATAAACTTTACTAAGAATGTTTGGTGAAATACTATATTTAGAAATACAGCATTTATTTGTCTAGGCTCCACATGGCTGTTTGATCGTTGCTGTAGTTTAGAGTCACACGTGAGTAGGTTTCTATCATGCCGTGGAGATGCTGCACAGAGTAAAAGGAGTGATGGAGACAAGCTAGATTCAGGAATGAGAGTGAGGATCCCAGAAACCAAGAGAGACCTCTCCAAATTATTTTTGGTTTCTATTTTATCAAACCTGTAGGGTTATTTTAAATGAACACCTCAGCACCATTGCCCTAAGGAATACAAAGGCTGAAATAGAAGATAAATATCAAATAGAAGGTGACAGATTGCAGTAAAGGTCTTAAACCAAGATTTGTATAAAGAAGGCTGTGCCAGTACAAGCAATCATCTCCCTAAGCAAAACCAGACATCCATTCAGGAATTGTCTTAGTCTATTCCCTGAAGATCTTATCAGTGAGCTCAGGGTCCAGCTACCATACCCGCCATTCCCAGGAAAACATTAGCTTCGTTCTGCCTCATGGACCCTGAACAAATTAAGCATGGATCTCTAAGATCCTTAGTCTGACAAATGTTTCTAATCCTAGAGGGCCTAGCAAAAGGATGAAATTCTGAAAATGTGCTAAGCTAAAATAATCAGTATTTTTTTTTATGTTTCAGAGGAAGAAGAGCAACTTGGGCCTAAACATATTTAATCTTAAGGGATAAAAATAAAATATAGTATAGGTAAAAATTCCAACTTTTTAATTGATCCCAAAGAATCCTTCATGTATAAATTATTTTGTAAGACTATATATAATAACTCCTATATAATAGTCTCATAGATCAAAATACAAAGTAATATATGAAGACTCTTTCCTACTCACACTTTTGGGAAACAGGAAACCAATACCTTATATAATAGAAAGTTATAATTACCTAATTGATTTTATTAGAATATCAAGTTAGCAGAAAAATCAGGAAAGAGCTTAGTTAGTTTGAGTAGCATAAAAACAGACTATCAGAAAGACACTTACCAAATTGAGAACCAGCTACCTCAACAAGGAGATGAGCTGAAATATGGATAGTCTAACACTTTTCAAAACTCAGGTAACATTTGAAGCACCCGTGTCCCCAGTGCTGTGCTGGAGCTGATATGTGGGTGTCAATTGTTAAGTGTTCAGAATTGTGCAAGACCTACTGATGCCACTTGGACAGCTGAGTAAGCCAAGATTGTCTGCATCTTGGAAAAAAGAATGCTACAAATCGGAGCCTTTTTTTTTCTTTAATAGAACTGGTTGTTAAATATTTACCAGCATAACAATGGGACCACCCTGTACTAAGATGATTAATTATTATTTTGAGAAAGAGAGAACATAATCTCTACAATAGAACAACCACATTAAATAGCTAACATATGTGTTTTGGTTAGCCAACAAAAGAAGTATTTGGTTCTATCTCAATACCAGCACTAAAATTGGCCCCATTTAACCCATGAGCAATAGTAAATCATGTAAGAATATAAGTAGAAAACTAGCTAAACGTGTCAGAAAATAGTTGACTGGAGCTAAAGTAGGAAGAATGGTACCCAGTGGGAGTATAAATAACATAGTGTGGAAATGTTACAAGACTTTACTTGTGCCCCTCCCTCAGGGGTGATGAAAATGTGAAAAACAAATACACCTGCAGGTGAAACTATTTGATTTTACTGCTGTTAGAAATTAAATAATGCTGAAACCAAAAGATTGCTTTATCTGGATTTTATCTTATATGTGGTAGAAACAAAAGATGCTTTGTAAAGTAAAAATAGCACAAAGCTATTAATTTATAAGGATAGTGGCACAGAACAAGTATATCAGTGTTGACTCTCTTAGAACAAATCACTTTCGTATGATGTTACAAAAATTATGCAGGAATATTTCACATCCTGCAAGAAACTGAGAAAATCCTAGAAGAACTTGCAACCTGAACAGAATACATACACTATTAAATAATGACTAAAAAAACAAAATGTTATGATTTTACTAACTTCAACCTAACTGCTACATGAAAGTTAAATAAAAGTTATTAACAAGGAGAGATATATCTTTTGAAATGAGAAAATATTAGAAATGAGTGCTTTTTGATTCTCCTTTAAAAGTCGTGATCTTGGGGACAAACCCATCTATTAACAGATTGAAATTTACCTCCAAACAAAAAGAAAGAAAATTATTGCAGGAGCAAAATACACTTTGAATTAGTTGGTAACAGATCCACTGTCAGATACCTAAGTAACACACCTCGTTAACTATTAATTAGACTCTATGCCTAGTATATTTTACTAGAGACCATTAGATTAGCATTTATTTTGGTAACTTAATGAATTTAGCTTATTATGATGATAATAAAATGAAATAAAACTTCAAAAATGAATTAAGCAATAGGGAAGAACATGAAAATGATATGAAATCTCTTCATTTTGAGATCACAGTGACCATGTTTATATGAAGTGTTTTTCATGCACATGTTCCTATACATGTACTTTCACATAAATTATTATATGTAATTTTTCTATGTGGGAATTTAATTGTACATAATTTAAAAAAATTAACTGAAGTCCATCATTCACAAGATAATTCAATTTCTGTGCTATACAGTTTTTGTGCTATACCTTTTGACAAATGTATGTCATATATCCACCATTAGAGTATCACACAGAACACTCGCCAGGCTAAAAACCCCCTGTGTTCCACATGTTCATCCTCACTTCCTCCCCTGAGCCTGGAGCAACCACTGAACTTTTTAATGTTTCTATAGTTTTGCCTTTTCCAGAACGCCATATAATTGGAATCACATGGTAGGTGATGTTTCAGACTTGCTTCTTTCATTTAAGAATGTGCATTTAAGGTTCCTTCTATCTTTTCATGGTTTAGTAGCTCATTTGTTTTTATCACTGAATAATATTACCTTGTACAGTTTAACCACATTTTGTTTATCCATTCACCTATTGAGGGACATTATTGTTGCTTCTTGATTTTGGCAATTATGAACAAAACTATCATAAACATCTGTGTGGGCATAATTGAACTCATTTTGATAAATATTTATGAGTGCAACAGCTAGGTAGTATGGTAAGACTATGTATAACTTTGCAAGAAACTACCAGATTGTCTTCCAGTGAGTTGTGCCTTTGAATGAATTGTTCCATTTCACATAGGTTGTCAAATTTGTGGGCATAGAGCTGCTCATAATATTCTTTCATTATCCTTTTAATGGCTGCAGTATCAGTAGCAATGGCCCTATTTCCATTTCTTGTAACATTGATTTCTTCTTTCTTTTTTTCTTTATTAGACTGGCTAAAGGTTCATCAATTGTATTAAATTTTTCAAATAGCCATGTTTTTGGTTTTGTTAATTTTCTCTAGTAGTGTCCTGTTTTCAATTCCATTGATTTCTGCCCTAATATTTATTATTACTTTTCTTTTGTTTGCTTTACATATACATTGCTCAATTTTCTCTAGTATACCAAGACAGAGGCTTAGATTATTGACTTTAGTTCTTCCCACTTTTCTAATATAGGCATTCAATGCTGTAAAGTTTATTGTAAAGACTGCTCTTACTGCATCCCACAAATTTTGATAAATTATATTTTTATTTAAATTTCATTCAATATATTTTTAATTTCTTTTGAGACTTCTTCTTTGACCCATGTGTTATTTGGAGGTATGTTGTTTATCTCAAAAAAGATAAGACTATTTTTCTAGGAAAATAAAAATTATCAAAATTTACCTACAAAAAAAAAAAAATTACATGGACAAAATTGAGCAAGGTTCTTAAAGACTACATAAAGAATGTCAGGCCCAGGTGATTTTTCTCAGTGAAATCTATCAAAACTTCAAGAAACTGATAAACTTACTATGATTTTTAATCTTCCAGAGCTTACATACAGAAGACATTATTTCAGATTATATTTATGGGACAATATTAACATTAATATTTAAAGCAGAAATACAAATTTAATAAAATGGAAAAATATTTCTAAACAAAATGTTAATCATAATGTGACAGTAGCATGTTAAAAAGTAAAATGCTGTCATCAAGTTTGCTGAATGCTAAAGCTTTTCAATATTAGAACTACTGAAATTCATCATGTTAATATGGAAAAGTAATAAAACAATTTGTCAACTCCATGATTTCCAAAAAGGGATTTGAAAAACTTCACATCGATTTCTGACAAAATTCTTAATTAAAAAAAAAAGGCCCCTTAACATAATCAAAAGCATATATGAAATCTTCATACTGTTTTCCATAATGGCTGCACCAAACTACATTCCCACCAACAGTATAGGAGCCTTCTCTTTTCTCCACACTCATTCCAGCAATTATCAGTTGTGGACTTTTTACTGATGGCCACTCTGACTGGTGTGAGGTGATAACTCATTGTAGTTTTGATTTGCATTTTTCTGATAATTAGCGCTATTGAGCATTTTTTCATGTGCCTATTGGCCATTTGTATGTCTTCACTGGAGAACTGCTTGTTTAGGTCTTCTGCCTATTTTTGGATTGGGTTGTTTGTTTGTTTTTTTCTTATTAAGTTGTATGAGCTGCTTATATATTCTGGAAATTAAGCCCTTGTCAGTCTCATCTTTTGCAAATATTTTCTCCCATTTCCATAGGTTGCCTTTTTGTTTTGCTTATGGTTTCCTTTGCTGTGTAAAAACTTGTAAGTTTAATTAAGTCCCATTTATTTCTTTTTGCTTTTATTTCTATTGCCTGGGTAGCCTGCCCTAGGAGAACATTGCTAAAATTTGTATTTTTGATTCATCAAAAAACTAAAGTAGACTTACCATATGATCCAGCAATCCTACTTCTGGGCATATGTCTGGAGGGAACACTAATTTGAAAAGATACATGCACCCCAATGTTCATAGTGGCACTACATACAATAGTCAAGACATAGAAAGAACCTAAATGTCCATTGACAGAAGACTGGATGAAGAAGCTGTGATATAGTTATACAATGGAGTACTACTTAGCCATAAAAAGGAATAAAATAATGCCATTTGCAGCAACATGGGTGGACCTGGAGATTGTCATTCTAAGTGAAGTAAGCCAGAAGGAGAAAGAAAAATAACATATCATATCACTCATGTGTGAAATCTAAAAAAAGAAAAAAGAAAGCACAAATGAACTTATCTACAAAACAGAAACAGACTCACAGACATAGAAAACGAACATATGGTTACTGGGGGGAAAGGAGGTGGAAAGGGATAAATTGGGAGTTTGAGATTTGAAAATATTAACTACTGTATATAAAATAGATAAACAACAAGTTTCTTCTGTATAGCACAGGAAACTGTAATATCTTGTAGTAACCTACAGTGAAAAAGAATACAAAAGCAAATATGTGTATATATATGTATGACTGAAACATTATGCTCTACACCAGAAATTGACACATAGTAAACTGACTGTACTTCAATTAAATTTAAAAAAGCACATGTGTATTTCAAATGAAAAGCTAGCAACATACGCAATAGCATGATAACATAAGGCAGTTCTCAAAGTCTGGCCCCTGGACCAGTTGTTTCAGAAGCACCTAGGAACTTGTTAGAAATACAAATGTGCCCCTCCCCACAACCTACTAAGAGTCTGGGTGTAGGACCCAGCACCCAGCAATCTATATTTTCACAAGCCTTTCATAAGAATTATTTCATGCTAAAGTTTGAGAACCATTTATGTAAGTGAATGACACTAAAATCAGAGGCAATACAAGGAAGCTTTTAGAACTACTGCTGTTTAACATTATAATAGAAATATTAGACAATTTGACTGGAGAAGAGTGTGAAATATGAGTGTAAAAACTGACAAATGAGAATAATACTATCATTTAAAAATATTATATGATTATATATCTGAAAAATATTAGCAAATTTACTGTAAAAAGCATTAAAATCCACAGTAGGATTTAGTAAAATGGCTGATTATAAGATTAATATATATAAATAAACAGGTTTTCTATAGAGAAACTAAAAATAGTGATATTATTTCATTATATTTTCTATTTATTAGACTAAATAATGTTCTATTAAAAATAAAAATATACTTTTATTACATCTGAATAAAAATGCCAACAACATATTTTTTGAAAGAGAAGAGAAGCTAACACTAAGGGTTGTGTGAGAATAATTAGAAACATTTTGAAAAATGATGAGTAATGAATGGGGACTGACTCAACACATTGTAATATAAAGAGTTACAGCAATTCTAACACTGTGTTACTGGCAAAAGAATAGACTGATCATTTGAATAGAATAGAGAGAAGTATAAATATTTAAATATGTAATACATGATAAAAATGACATTTCAAAGCAGTGGGGAAATATGTTTCATTCAGTAAACTCTTCTGGGTCCACTGAGCTTTTTTATTTGGAAAATAAAAGCTTGGTTCTTAACTTATAATTTACTCCAAAATAATTTTCTAATGAATGAAAGATTTAAATGTAAAATATTAAAAATGAAAAGTACTAGGAAAAAATGAGCAATTACCCAAAAATGTCAATTACGGAAGTGGAAGTCATACAAAGATATACTTAACTACATAAAATTTAAAAGCCTTTAAACAACCAAATAATGTAATAGCAGTGGTAATATATAAAGGAAAAACTGAAGGAAAAGAACTAAAATATACTAGTTCTGTAGGAGTTCCAAAAAACTCCTATATTTTGTGAAATCTAAAACTGTCAAGATACATTAAGTGAAATAGTAGTAAGGTTTAGGATAGTCTCTATTAGTGTGCCTTAATTTGAGCCAGAAAAATGCAAATATATATATATACATATATATATATATACACATCCATTCTCAGGATATGTCTGAGGATCCACCCAAGAAACTGTAGATGGTCATTATCTCCTAAGACTAAGACTACGGGTATGAGATGAGAGGGATTCTCTCTTTTAATTGTATATACTGTTAAAATATATACTGTTAAATACCCTTAATGTATTTATATTTAAAAAAAAACAAAGAAAAACAAACTACAGTAAATTTCCAAGCTGCAATGAAATACCAAGCAAATAGGGAAATATGTCTATTCACAGATATAGAAATTAAATGAATGTGTTAGTATTATGTGATAAAACACATATAATCACTTAACTTTGGTGAAAATTTATATTGGTGCAAATAGTATGGACAAAAGTTTAGTAACAGTATCTATAAAACATTTAAAAGACAACCCCACCCCCAGTGAACCAGAGAGTAATTGAATGAATTTGTTCAACAGTTACATGTATCCATGTATTCAAATATATATATATTTCAAATGTGTATATATATATACACACACACACACATTATTATATGATTATCATGACATTGGTTATGGTTTTTAAAAAAGGAAAGAAACAACTTAACAATCCATGAATAAAAAGGCTAATTAATTTTACATCAAACTGCTAATTAAAAAGAATGAGATCCCCCTATATTTAGTGAAATATAAAACTGTCAAGATATATTAAGTGAAATAACAGTAGGATATAAGCCACTCTCTGATAGTATGCCCTAATTTGTGTTAGTAAGGAAAGAAGTATTTATATGAACATGCACAGAATATGTCTGAGACTTTGCCCAAGAAACTCTAGGTGGCCATTATATCTGGAGACTAGGATTACAGGTATGAGATAAGCATGAGTTTCTCCTTTCATTGCGTACACTTTTGTATTATTCTTTGACCATGCATAAGATATGAATATAAATTTAAAAATAATAATCACATAATACTTCAACACTAAAATACTGCTGAAGATTTTAGTAAGTTGGACATAGCAATAGCCAGTATTTATTGCAGTTTGCTATGACTGACACTGTTCTAATGGTTCAGATACATTATTTATTGTAAAAATAATTTTTTAAAGTGGTTACTTGTAACCAGTAGTTATATATTTTACAGTTGGAGAAACAAAGCACAGAAAAGTTAAATCATTGGTCAATGTCAAATAGCTAGTAACTAACCCATTTACTAACCCATGTAGTAAAATTCAACATTAAAATGCTTGGCAACTAAGTCAATCATCGAGCAAAATCCTGGCATATATTAGACTGTCAATAGTGTTTGTTTGTTTGTTCTGTCTTTATTTCATGATTGAATTGGTTCATGGATCAATGTCAATCTAGAAAGGGAAATCTATCAGTAAACCACAGAACTGTCCAATTTAACACTTACATTAACTACTTGGATAAGAGCACAAGGGCAAGCACGTAATTTTACTAGAAGATATTAAAAACATAAAATGACCATATGTTTATTCAAATAATAATAAAAAAGAAATATTGCAGAGACAGCCATGCACAATGTCATGACTGAGAGTAAATGTAGAATTTTGGTGAGAAGTCATAGGTTAAATTTGAACAGATATATCTATACCTAAGGTCACTAAAAACAGATTTCAACTTTATTTACATACCTTTGGCAGAAAGATTAAGTGAAATCCAGACATAGAATTTAAATGATCTCATTAATCATTCCAGACATCTTTGGTAATGGTATAACCTGTGAAAGAAACATTTTTCCCCAATTTTTAAAGGTTTTCATGATTCACAATACAGTATATAATAAAAGCAGAATTAGTTTCTTTTCTGTTGAACAATGTGACATATTGAAATTGAATTTACTGTATAAAAAGATTCAGAATCAAAACTTTATAGAAAACTCAGCAAATTTGATTTGATAGAGTTAATGTAATTCTGTAAGACACAATTAGGAAATGTGAATTTAAAGAAAAACCATCATTGGATACATGTTGTTATTCTAACACTCTATTTTTTTTTTTTTTTTTTTTTTTGCCAAGTAACCCAGTGGGGTCAGATACCAGTGTAGGAAACTAGCTCAATTTAGGTTCTTTTAGTCAAGTCACTCATCTAGAAAGTTATATTTCAAGTAACTAAATTCTTATGAAATATTTCTTTAAAATTTTTTCAATAGTGCCTAGCTTTTGCTTATTCCTTTTATATATAACAAGCTAAAATTAACGATTTACTATTCCTCTATGAAAGACCTTTGAAAATAATAAAAAATCACAGGTTAATGATCTTGTATAGGGAAGGTCAGATGCCAGAAACTTTTTATAGCACTTTCTAAAAACAACTATATATTACATCAAAAGAGTCAATGAAGCCAGCCCATAAATTTGCAAGGTGCCTAGGTTCAACAGACTGAAAATCATTAAAGCCATTGAAATCAATACACCGTTCTCATGGATACAGTCTGTTAACTAATCAGGGTTTAAATGATTCTGCCTGCTGGAATATAAATGTCTCACTACTTTGGATATAATGTTTGGATCAAGCTTTTAGTTATTAAACATGCCAGATTCATTAGAAATGACCATTGATTCCACAATCAATGAACTATATTCACAAATTCCTGAAAGGATTATTTATTAAAGTCCTCTATTATAGATAAATTCAGTGATCTTTGGCTATTTGGGTAATTGGTAAACTGAAGGTTTTCATATTTAAAGTCCCTATATAATGGAGAAATAATTTGTTACTGAGCTTTATATATCTTCATAACAGCTTCTTTCCTCATTTTAAATTTGACAAATGCTGACTGCAGATTTTTTGATATATATGAAAAATCATAACAGAACACAAAGTTTATGAATCATCCCTTTATATTTCAAATAAACACACACACATACTTATCATGCCTAAACACATAGATGTTTATGTGTGTAAATATGTGTGTATGCATATATATACACTTTCAAACAGAAACTAATGCATACTTAAATTTAACTTGTTACTACATGAATTTACTTTAAGCATACAAAAAAGGAGAAAGAATAGTGTAATGAACCCCCTGTGTCCATCACTCAGATCCAACAATCACTTTTTCACTACTGATTTATCTACATCCCTCCTTGCTGTTTTTGGTAATGTAGCCTAAAATGGACTCTAGACATATCATTCAACATATCTTCTAATGTGATCAGATTTTTTATAACTATTTTTATTATCACCATGTGAAGTGTGTTTTTCTGTAAGGAAATATTCTTCATAGTGTAATTTCAAAATGGTTGCAGAGTATTTAAACTTATTACTGTAATATAATTTATGTAGCCCTTACCCTACTGTTGAACATTTCATTTGTTTATTTTTATCTATTCTAATTTCAGTTTTGATCTATATTCTAGTTATTAGACCTTTGCACATATTCATTATGATTTCCTTAGAATACATTTCTAGAGGCAGAATTTCTGGTCAAAGGGCATACTAACTCTAAGGGATTTTTTTGATATATATTTGACATCAGGCTATATTTAAAATGAAAAGGTTAATATTAATGGATTAAATGTTGAATTATTCATTAAAGGAAAAAATTCTGACAGATAATTTTTAGATTGAATATCTTAGCTTTTTAAATACAGCAGTGTCTTGTGGTTTGAAGGGATGTTTGCATTTCCTTTATGATGTGTGCATTTCTTTGGAAAAAACCAGGCTTTTTAATTGCCTTTGCAAGTATTAACTAATTAGTTTTCCCAATAAACCTATTAGGTAGGCAACATTATTACTAGTCTGCCATCCTGAAACTATGTTAATGAAGTAGTAAAGTTGACTAGCCTGGAGCCATCTCCTATTGATATTTTAATGTAGATGATCAGAGCACACAGATAGTCCACATATGAATAAAGACTTCAGAACTGGTTTTTAGATAGGCTTCCCCAAATGAGAAAAAACAAAAAGAACAGCCAGGGAAAGGAACTGAATTAGAACTGGTTATCAGATCATGATGAATCCATAACCAATAAATATTCAAAGCGAATGGAGTCTATTCAAGCAACAGACCATAGGAAATCATGAGGAATGTACTCACCAGCTTAAAACACAAGTAAATAAGAATAAATAAAATATAATTAGAACTGCATTTTTGGCAACATTAACTTCAACAATTTTTTCAGTTTATTAGTCAAAATAATTTTAATAAAAATATTGTAGCATTTGTAATCCCCATAATGTCTATGCAAATATAAAATGTAATCAGTAAATAATTTTCTTCTGGAAATTAGCACAATTTCCAAGAAAGCATTTTTTTTCACATAAAATTTTAGGTTTTTTTTTTTTTTTTTTGGTATGTTTTACTCAGTATTTGGTGACATGTTTCAGAACAACGATAGAATGAATAGTTTGTACTACTCTCAGTTCTTTGTTAAACTTTTTTACAGATCTCTTGCAGTACTGCAAATACTTCTCCCTAAAAAGCAATTAAAAAAACACACAGAGAGACGGAATGTTCTTTGCAAAATTTAGTGTACAAGTCATAGGGAGCAGATGGTTGATTCAAAGAGCCTTACACTTGAGTACTGAACTATGCAGTACTGAAGGGGCAGTAAACAAGGGGGGCCAGGGAAGAGTTGCTTCCAGAAAGCCAAAGGAAGGAATTTTCAAGAGGTAGTCAAAGCCCTCTTAGGCAGGTGACTTTGTAAGTATCTATTACTGCCTTCTTTTAGCCACACAAAAAAAACTAGAAAACAGCTATTTATGAACTGAGATTAGCATAACCCTTTAACCTGAGGAAATGTGGGAAACTGAAAGCTAGAGACTCATTCATTTTCTACAGCCTCTATGAGAACAATATGACAAAAAGGAAAAAATCTAGTCAGTCTGAGAGGAAAGGGCCAGAGTCTGGCCTTAGCATGATTCTTTGAAAGAGATGAAGTTAAGGATTTTTTTTTTTCACATAAATATAACCTATGTCAACAGAACATTATAAATACATTTTGGAAATAAATCCCTATGAAAACATTTTTTAAAGGAGTGAAACTGAATCACTAGAACAAAAATAGCCTAATAACTTTGATCAACCTACAGAGATGACTACAACCTCACTCAAAAATACCAGTTTGAGCTTTGGATATACCACTGTTGGGCCTTAACTTCATTTGATTTGCATCAAATTAATCTAAGTAGATCAAGAAAGAGCAGTACATTTAGAAACCTTGAACTACAAGATAGAATAGGATAACATTGATTGTGCTAAATTTCTGTGTTATAACTGGACTATAGGCATCTCAGAAATACTTATTTCAAAACCATAAATAGAGATGCAATACAGTGTCTATGAACTTCTATTACATCTTACTTGGACTATTGCAATAGCTGTGAACTTTACTCTGATTCTATTGTTTATGGAGCAGTCAGAATGATCTACTAAAAATGTATATATCAGACCTGTTAAGTCCCTTATTTAATGTTAGCTACTTCACAGAGCTGTTAAGATTAATCAGGATAATATGTAAGCAGTGCTGAACAAGGTGCCTGGCACACAGTCATGGTTGTAGTCATAGCTGTGGGGACAAGAGGAACTACTATCATCGCCATCACCATCATCGCATCATCATCATCATCATACCTAACTCAGACCAGTGGCTGATCATTTTAGGTTAAGACTGGGCATCTTGGTATCAAGCAATGTATGAGGCCTGAGGTTTTACCCTACTTGCGAGCTGGAAAGTGAGACTGTTATTGTGTCAAGGGTACTAGAGAAAGATGTAAGTTACAAAAGGCTTTATTAATCACAGCAAAAGCAGTGGTCAGAACTTCATTTTCGTTTGTGGAAGTTCCCCATAATTCTTTTGTTCAAATTTCACAGGACTGATACAAAGGGCTTATATCAGTCTGTTGGATGCTGTAACAAAGTACTGCAGTTTGTGTGGCTTAAACATCAGATTTTCTTATGCTTTTGATGGACCAGAAGTCCAAGGTCAATGTGCCAGTGGGGCCAGTGTCCAGTAAGAACTCTCTCCTTAGTTTGCAGGTGGCTACCTTCTCCCTTGATCCTACCTGGTGCAGAGAAAGAGAAAGAGAAAGAGATCTCTCCATTCCTTTTCTAATAAGGCCACATTTCTATTGAATTAGGGGCCCATTCTTTTGACTTTATTTAATTATCTCCTTAGACCTGATCTCTAGATACAGTCACATTAGGGGTTAGCTTATGAATTTTGGCGAAACAGCTCAGTATTGGATGTTTGCACATGCAGTGTGTTACACTGTTAGAGAGAACCACTGATTATGGGAGCTGTATTGTTTTTTTGATGAGTGGAAAGAAGCCAGCTCCATGCATAGAGATAGATTTCACTCATCTCACTGCAAACACAGCCTCAAGAAATGGTCCAGAAGAAGAGCAGAGTCAGGACATGGCATTTTTGGCATACCCAGTAAGAATGAGAAGAGAAGCCTGGGGCCCATGGCAGACTGCCTTTTCCAATACCAAGATGGAACTGAACCACAGTGCATGTGTTTCTGCCTACCTTGGACTATTGCTATAGGCCTGGCTTTACCTGAAACCATTGCGTCAGCAATGCGTCTTCAGTGTTTATGGAGGAAGGAGGAAGGGAAACATTCCCCAAAAGCTAATACTCCCTGGTGTCAGGTTGCTAACACAGATCAGTGAACAAAGGAAGACTCAGACAGAACTAGGAACAACAGGGGAAAAAAGCGTATTCTGTAGTCTCCGTCAGTTTGTCCACTGAGGGGAAGACTTTTCTTCTAAGAGAACTGTTAAAAAGGAAGAGGAAAGATATCTAGCCTACAACGGCGATTTATTTATTTGTTACATTATTTCTTTTTCTTGGCTGTTCTATGTGAGTCATAAAGTTTTTGGTTTCAGAAACATAAGTGGGCATTCCAATCAGAATCTGCCAGGATCTTGAAAGTAAAATCACAGATATACCTGTACTAAATATATTGGTACAAAGAACCAATTGTTCTTGGATATTACGGGTTTATTCTCAGCAATGTATTAAAAAGCAGTAAGCTCTGCCAGAGTTATACTACTAGTTTGAATGTATTTGAAAACATTTTAAAACCTAAAAATCATTTTTTAATTAAAAAATTATTTTCAATAATAAGACCTTATTTATCTATAATAAATGTTAAACATTATTTATTATCTGTTACTTATTTATACACTAATCTTTAACTGGATAGGGACAAATTTTTAGAATAGACTATGAAAGACTATTAAGAAGAGTAGCCTCTTGCCTGATACCATCTTTTTGAAATCTGATATTTTTCTTGTTTTTTATATTTAATCATGCTTACATTTCAGTAACACTTACTTTGCTTTTTTTTTTTTTATTAGTTAATAGTAAATACAAAAATCCATTACGGTTGTATTATTATCATTATTATTATTATTATTATATTACAGTAGTGATATAATTATTCTTGAATGTTTACACTTTCCTGCTATAATTTACTTTACTTTTGATCCAGTATTCCAGGACTGTATTTGCTATTGTAGCATCTCTGGGCTCAGTAATTAATATTTGGCTTGGATGCTTATTTTTTCATCCATTGATCACTAGCAACAATACCATTCTTCAACTGAGAACTTCTACTTCTATGGTCACTATGTATAAACAGAAAAAAAAAAAACACCTCTCTTATGTGTGAACTAAAATGTTTATTTGACATTTTAACCAAAATATTATGTGTCTAAATTTATTTCTTTTATTTTTATTTCTTCTTGAGATATTTTTCCATATTCCTATAACACCTTTTACTAAAGATCACGTTCTTCTACAATTTAATCAAAGGCATTAGGGACACACCTAAATACAGTGCTGATCACACAGATCACATTTATGTGTATGGTGGTAGCATGCAATATACAGTTGTTCAGTTGTATAATTAATAGAATTTAATTTTGGTTAAGTTAATTAAGTATGAGAAATTATATCTGTAAAGATTAAAGCTCAATGGATATAAAGTTTACTTTATATAAACCAAAGTACCTTTAAAATTATTTTTATTAACTTCACAGTCATAAAATTTTAAATCCAGTTTTTATGTAAGTGTAAATAAATTTAGACATTAAGTGGTGTATTTCAACTACATCACAAGTTTAGCTATTCTAAGAAGAGGTTATCAAGTAATATTTTATGTATATCAGATAAAAATATTGTTATACAAAAATATGCTTATTTAATTTTGTGTATGATACAATACCCCAAAACTATGCTTTTTAATATCTAGAGAAACCACATACATGCACACACACAAAAAAAAATACAGTAAAAAAAAATCAGTGAATTAAGTATAAATTATTAAATAATTCAAAAGAAGGCAGAAAAAGAACAAAGAGGTGAAAAATAGAGGGACAAAGAGAATGCTAATAATAAAAATGACATGTAAATCTAATCATATAAGAAATTGCATTAAATGTAAATGATCTAAACACACTAATTATAAGATAGATGTTTCAGATCAGATAAAAAAGAAAACCAGATCCAACAATGTGCAGTCTGTAAGAAACCATTAGAAGCATAATGAAGAATGAAGGTTAAAAATCTAAAAATGACAACGGATGTAACATGCATGATTTATTTAAAGAAAAAAAAAGGGATAGACAAAGCAGACTTCAGAACCAAAATACAATCACTAGGGATAAAGAAAAACATAACATAAGGATATAAAGGTCAACTGTAAACTTTTTAAGAACAAATAAGGATCCTAATTGTGTATGCATCCAATAACTGAGCTTCCAGATACATAAAAGAAAGCAGATAGAAGAAAATGAAGAACTAGACAAAGCTGGAATTAAGCTTGGAGACTTAAGGGCACTTTTCTCAGTGATTAAAATTGCAGGAAGAAATCAGTAAACATATATATGTGTACATATAGACATTTATATGTATTTTAAAATATATACATATATTTGTTATTAAATATGGAGAGGATAACACAACTGATTCAACAGATATTCAAAGATAATAAAGGAATAATATGGACAACTCTATGCACATAAAGTCAACAATTTAAATGAAATTAATCAATTTGTTGAAAGATACAAAATATCAAAACTCATGCTGAAAGAAGTAGATAACCTAAACAGCAAGATAAACAGATAGCTAAAACACACTGATTTTGTAGTTAATAGTCTTCCTGAAAAATAAAGAACAATCCAGTCTTAGATAGTATCATCGGTAAATTTTACCAAACATTTAAAGTTCCAAATAACCATCAGTTCCACAAAATCTCTTCCAGAAAATAAAAACGTGAAAACTTTTAATTCATTTTATAAAGCCAACCTTATCCTGATAGCAAAACCAGACAGATTTTACCAGATTACAAGGAAATAAAACCGTATAGAGGAAAAAAAATATTCAACATAATATTAGCAAATTAAACCCAGCAGTACAGAAAAAGAAATCTACATCATGAGGAAGTCGGGGATTTATCCCAGTAATGTAAAGGTGGTTTCATCACTTGAAAATCAGTTGACATATTAATAGATTAAACAAGAAAAGCCTCATTTCAAATCAATTCAAGCAGTAAGCACATTTGACAAAAGTCAACATCTATCTTTGATTTACAAACAAACAAAAATTTTAGAAAATTTGGAATGGAAGAAAACTTTCTTAATCTGAAAAGTAACACCTACAAAAATCTACAATCACATCAGATTTTACAGTGAAAGCTGAGTAGGTATATGATTAGGAACTTTGTCTAGACGTTTGCTCTTACCACACCTATTCAATAATGCGCTGAAAGCCATAGCCAATGCAACAAAACAAGGAAGAGAAAGGAAAGACATTCACTTTGGAAAAAAAGCAATGAAACTGTTCCTATTCTCCAATGACTCATTAGTTTTTGTAGAAAATCCCAAACAATCTACACAAAACAGCTCCTAGAACTCAATCTATTTAGCCTTGTCATGTGATATAAGATCAACATGTAAAAATTTGTCATATTTCTACATGGTAACATTGAACAATTTGAAACTTTTTTTAAAGTATACAATTTATAATACCTTCAAAAAGTTGAAGTTCTTATTTATAATTCTAAAAAATTATGATCAGAATCTGCAACTATAAGACATTGATGAAAGAAATAAGAAAAATTCTAAATAAATGGAGAGACATATACTACTGAAGGACTAGAAAATCTAGTATAATTAAGATGTCCATTCTCCCAAATTGATCTACAAATTTTATACAACCTAACATAAAACATAGCAGAATGCTTTAGAGATATGGACAAGCTGACTAAAAATTATACAGAAAGGTAAAGAAATTCGAATAGACAAAAAACTTTGGAAAAAAATCCAACAAAGTTGGAGGACTCACAATGCCCTATTTTAAGATGTACTAAAAAGATATAGTACTCAGGATCTGTAGTTTTGGTGAAAAAATAAACACATAAATGTCTGGAACAGAACAGAGATTCCAGAAATAGACCTCATAAATATGGTCAATTGATTTTTGACAACGCTAAAAAGCAATTCAAATGACAGTCTTTTCCAAAATGGTACTTGAACAACTGGACATCTGTTTGCCAAATAACCCCCACCCCTCACACACACACAAGTATTATACTATATCATAACTTATTTAAAATGAACTCAAAGGGATTTAGAGAGCACATATAAAATGTAAACCTCTAAAACTCTTGGAAGAAAACAAAGGAGAATGTCATTATGATCTTGTCTTATTTTGGTATCACATAATGTTGGCGTCACCAAAGTAAGAAAAGTTTTCTTTTTCTCTCCTCTTCTACTGTCTGCAAGAGGTTTTAAGGAATTGGTAATAAACTGTCTGTAAATGTTGGGTCAAATTTATATCATTTGAGATTAAAATTTAAAATTTTTCCTTCTTAAGGAGTTTTCAATTATAAATTTACACACACACACACACATTTTATGCTCTACTGTATGCCTCACATTTTGAAGAAGCAGAATATGGGAGGCCAAGAAAGAAGCTAAGGCACAGGAAGCACAGAAATATGTCTGATATGTTCACAAAAACACACTCAGGGAAGTTGACCTGGCTGGAGTGAGGCATCACTAGTAGGAAAAAATAGTATGAACAGTGGAGTGCATGTATCTTTTGGAATAAGAACTTCCACTGGATATACACCCAGGAATGGGATTGCTGGATCATAGGTGAAGTCTATTTTCAGTTTTTTAAGGAATCTCCATACTGTTTTCCATAAATTTAATACCTTATAATAGCCTATAATGAAAAAGAATATGAAAAGGAATATTATATATGTGTAAGTGAATCACTCTGCTGTACACCAGAAATTAACACATTATAAATCAACTGTACTTCAGTTAAAAAAAAAAGAATCAATGAAAGAAAAATGTCAGATTTGAAAGATTCTTTATCTTAATGGAAATGGAGAATTGGGACACCATTTTGAGCAGCCAAAGCCACGATTAAAAAAAAAAAAGTCTGCAAGAAGAAGGGTAAATTGTTACTCTGCGAATTGAAGCATAAGGAGAGACCTGACCTAGGAAGAGAAGCTTAGAGTTAGGCAGACATTCACACAAGTGATAAAGGGGTGAATTAAAACTGGAGGGAGGGTGGGAATAATAAAGCGAGTCTGCATTGCTGCCTACCTTGATGGGCACTCTTCTGAGTCCTTTACCTCCATTGTCTTTTTTTTTTTTCTAACTGAAGTATAGTTGTTTACAATGTGTCAATTTCTGGTGTACAGCATAATGTTTCAGTCATACATATACATATATATATTCATTTTCATATCTTTTTCATTATAGGATACTACAAGATATTGAATACTGTTCCCTGTGCTATACAAAAGAAACTTGTTGATCTATTTTATATATAGTAGTTAGTATTTGCAAATCTCAAACTCCCAATTTATCCCTTCCCACCCCTATTCCCCCCAGTAACCATATGTTCGTTTACTATGTCTGTGAGTCTGTTTCTGTTTTGTAGACAAGTTCATCAGTATCTTTTTTCTTTCTTAGAGTCCACATATGAGTGATATCATATGGTATTTTTCTTTCTCTTTTCTGGCTTACTTCACTTAGAATGATGATTTCCAGGTCAATGAATGTTGCTGCAAATCGCATTATTTTATTCTTTTTATGGCTGAGTAGTATTGTATAAATATACCAAAACTCTTTTATCCAGTCATCTGCTGATGGACATTTAGGTTGTTTCCATGTCTTGCCTACTGTATATAGTGCCACTATGAACATTGGGGTGCATGTATCTTTTCAAATTAGAGTTCCCTCCGGATATATGCCCAGGAGTAGGATTGCTGGATCATATGGTAAGTCTATTTTAGTTTTTTGAGGAATTTCCATACTGTTCTCCATAATGGGTGCACCAAATTACATTACCACCAACAGTGTAGAAAGGTTCCCTTTTCTCCACACCCTCTAAGCATTTATCGTTTGTGGACTTTTTAATGATGGCCATTCTGACTGGTGTGAGGTGATACTTCACTGTAGTTCTGATTTGCATTTCTCTGATAATTAGCAATATTATATCATGTGCCTTTTGGCCATTTGTATGCCTTCACTGGAGAATTGCTTGTTTAGGTCTCCTGCTCATTTTTGGATTGAGTTGTTTGCTTTTTTGTTGTTAAGTTGTATGAGCTGTTTATATATTCTGAAAATTAAGCCTTTGTCAGTTGCATCATTTGCAAGTATTTTCTCCCATTCTGTAGATTGTCCATTGTCTTCTTAATCCTCCAAACAACCCTCTGAGGGAACCTGGGCTCACAGAGATGTTCCATAACTTTCTTAAAGATACATATCTAGAAAGTGGCTGAGCAGGACTGGAACCAAATTCTGTACACCAAGCTACTTCTTCTGGACTGAAATGTAGGAAGGCAAGTAAGCAGTTTAAAAGCAGAAATGTCAGGGTTTTTGCATAACAAATTTACTCAAAGGATAGGAAAAAAGATCAAAACTAGGTAAAAGGATAAAGGAGAGGAAGAGAAAATAAAAGAACGTGAAGTTTTCAGCAGTTTGAGAGGCTTTAGCAGTTTTAGAAGTTTGAGATTTTTTTCCTTAAAAAACATTGGATATGAGGAGGAGGTGCTGTGACTGTTGGCAGAGATGAAGGAAATGAGTAGTTTAGCTTTGGATATTTGAAGGTGAATTAACATAAGACATCCAGATGAAAATATCTGATACACAGTCGTATACAGCTAGAACTAGAATTAAGAGAAAATTGATTATCATGTGGTTTGAATAACATGCGTGTCTCCATGGCAGAGAAGAGGTGTTACTCAGTTTCTGCACCTTTGTATCTCTAGATCTGGCTTTGTGTCCCCTGTACCTGTCTCTGAGTAAATGCTCTGTGAGGATTTGCTGGGAAAAAAATTACTAATTTTCTGGAAATTTATTTCTGGAATATTCGATGTTCATAAATATTTAGGGATATATGCTTTGTGAATAACTATACAACCCACTGGAGACATTTAGCTGAAAATACCTCTCACATTTAAGGATAAAAAATGAGAGATGCTTATAGATTCTTTAAAAATAAAAACTCTCTAAATTAAAGATCTGTAGACAAGAGCTACCACCTTCTTACCCCACTGACTATTAAAATCTTTGAAGATAAAAGAGCTTTTTGAAACAAAACACATTTATTTCATAACATGATTATGCATAACACTTTCTTTGTTTATTCTTAAAATCTCTGACTAATTCTTTGTAACACCTGCTTGGGAATGAAGTATTAATAAAAGATTTTGCTTATAACTTTTTATTGACACCACAGAACTTTTAGTGCACCACATTAACACTGAAGGGTTGCCTTAAATTATACTAGAGAACCATTGTAAATTATGTTGCATAATTTTTTCTTAGTATTTTACTTTTAAAGATACTGCACATTATAAAAAGGTGCTTTATTTATTCAGCTTTCTTCTCTGTGGATGTTAATTGGTTTAAACATTACGCCAAATTATGTACAGGAGAAAATATCTGTTCCTTCCGCTGCTAAATTTATTGCATGACATCACTTGGACACTAGAAGAAACTGGAACATTCTATTAAGCATAACAACCCCTCAAAGGACAAAGCTGGTAAACTCCCATCATGCCATATTTCTAAACAGTTTTCAGGAACATCAGGAAACCGATCTTCCTTCCTCTACTTCTCTCACATCCCGAAAGGAGAGCCAATTAGCTAACCAGTCACCTGGAAATTTTCCAGTATTTCTCTAAGTAACTCCAGCCCTGGTTGTGCTATGAGTGGGAAGGTTATGCTAAATAAAGGTCACATGTGCTGAGAAAACATGTGATGACACTTAAAGCGTGTTTACGTTCTTTTAATTGGACTTTTCTCCTTGTGAGAGACAGGCATTACTTTTATGAAGACCAAATGAAGCCCCTCTCCACACCCCGGTAAAACATGCTAGAGTTACCATATCCCAGAAATGACTTAAAGAAAGCAGTTTCTAAGCATTCCTGCCTCTGAATACAACTTACAGTCTTATATTCCTTTGGAGGCTTAGTTGTGGTTTTGATGAGGCTACAAGTTTTTCTTCCTTATCTAAACTGACCTTCTCAAGATGACATCCCATGATGATATATTACATTACATAGAAATATTTCTACTGACCTTAACTTGATGAAAAATAAACATGTTGATTTTTTTCATCTGGTTTAAATATTATGCATCTGTCAAGTAAGTTACATTATTGGCATATCTCTTTTTTGCATGGCACTGGGCCACATCAAATCAAACTCTCCCTTTTTAGACTAGCAGATGAGAGGAATAAATCACATTTTGGATGAATTTAAGAGACAGTTTCTTAGGGTTTTTTGCCATCATTTTAAAACACATAATTGATCAAGCTTTTTGTTTACCAAATCATTGTTCCTAGGATTGTTTCTATTTTTGTTCTTTGTTTTGTTCTTTGCATATTATGTGTTAAACATTTTTATTGTATTTAAAACAATCTATGAATATAATTCCTTTTAATAAGTGATTTTTTACAGGAACTGAAAGTAAAGTTATCTTAAAGCCTAGTTTTAGCAAGGCACATACATTGAATATTGACTACCGCTCAATATCATTATTTTAATCACAATTTCATCAAAAGCATATGAGAATGCTATTGTTCATGAATGCAAAATGAGATCAAGTTCTTAGTTCCCCAGGACAATTACATAGAGTTCCAAAACTGTGAGAGAAAAAAGTGGATAATAATCTAGCATTAGAAATGTTAGAACAACACAAAGAGGCGAACATTAACTACTAACACCTCAAATTATTGTTGTGAAATCCATTGGAAAATGAAATGCAAACAGAAAAACTGAAAGGTAAGCAAGAAATGATGGGGAACAAGAGAAAGAGGAAGGAAGAAAAAGTAAAAGAAGGACAAAAGGGAAAAAGAAAAATAAGTATTTTAATGTTAATATTTATATGTTCAAATCCAATGTACTCATCTATAAAAGATTCCTCACTCTCAACCCAGTTCAAATTAGAAAACTCATTATCACTCTCAATACATTTCCTTTCACATAACCTATTCTTGTCTTCAAATTCTAATACTTCTATCACTGAAAATTTTCTGTAACTACCCTTATTTCACTTTTTCCAAGTCATCTCAATTTGAATTCTCATGATCTATCACTGCAGACTCCTAAGTGATCTCTTTTCTAGTCTCTTCCCTTTCAAGTCAAACTCCATCCCTCTCATCAGAGCTATCTCTCAAAAAATATGCACTTGATCACGGAATTTCCCAGATCAGAAGATTTGGAGAGCTTACCATCACCCTGCTCACTCTTTCCATCTTATTTCCTGTCATTTCCTTTATCCCACATGCTTTAGCCAAACCACAAAATTTCAGCCTTAATGTATCTGCTGTACCATCTGACCAGCAGGCTTGTCCATATTCTCCTTCACTAGAATTTCCTGGGCAACTGTCAAGACTCAGTTCTAGTCAGCCCTTTGCTGAAAACTTCCCTGGGCTCGCCCAGCAAAACCAATTCCTTATTTTGTACCTCAAATCACTTGGGTTATTCCATATATATATGGAATATAAATATATATACATATAAAATATATATACATTTCACCATTTGGTAAATGTCACTGGGTCGTCAGTGTAAACTTGGAGGCAGTATAAACATAAAACTTTTTCCCTCTAATTATTGACTTCCAATCATGCTATGTCACATGTTCCTTTCCCATCTCTTAACAACATCTCAGACATCCATATTTTCCTTGTCATTTTTATTTTTTAAAAAAACCTATCTAGTCCAGTACAATTCTTCAAACTCATATGTGAGTTAATAGCCATGTGCACCCCTATCTCTGTGCTAGGTATTGGCTCAAGGGAACTCAGACGGATTATAGAGCTTGATCTGCTCTTTCACTCTCGTCCTCTCCTAGTTCCAGGAGAGGTTCTAGTTCCTTTGTGGTTTGGATCTGTTCAGAAGGGTGAGAGGAAGATGCCAAATCCCTAGTTAATCAACAATTAGGACTGTAATCCTCTGTTGACTCTTGTTGCTCCTCAGCTACCACTGTCTTGCTGATGACAACCTCCTTTAGGGGATCTATGGGGTCTTCCCCACAGCACAGCTTCTTGACAGGTGAGCTTTCTTTTTTTGACTTGATCTCTTGCACCTTTCTTTCTGACCCAGTACTAAATCTCCTCTGTAGGGTATGGGCAGCCTAGTCCAAGACTTTCCAGAGGGAAACATATTCACTGCTGTCATGCCAAATGACAGTGCAAAACTGGAAAAGGGCTGATTGCTCCTCTTCTGATCTTTCTCTTTCCTACTTCTTCTCTCTCCTGTTTTCCAGTTCTTCCTTCCAGCCTTGACTAGGATCAGACCATTTCAGCAAGTCTGTTGCATGTACACCTAGGTCCTGAGATGACAATTTCACCACCATGCATGAATATATAACCTTTATAAATGGTTATCCTGCATATCCCTCACTGTTTTTTGGTAGAGAGGCAAGCATCTCTACTCCTCCTCCAAATTATTAGCACTGACTCCAGTTCAATAACTCAGAATCCTGATACTATCTTCTAATCTGTATAAATTCCCTTATTCTTCTTGTTTAGATAGACACAGGGAAAGGAGGATGCAAGGATTTAGGAATGGTGGCATGATGGTTTGAAAGCAAAATTTTAGGACATTATCTTTCCGTCATTAGAGAGTACTCTTCACCGTCTGCTCTCCCAAATTTGAATCCTTTCTTCCATTTCTGGAGAAAGAAAAAATTTTCCACTCAACAACCTCACTGTAGATAATGAATATTTGTTCTATGAATGAATAAATCAGCCAATTAACCAGTCTTCTTTCTAACTTTCAGTCCTTAGAATTTACTCTCGCAGAATGGGATTTACTACAGAGGATTAGGAAATTTGCTGAGTTTCTGAAATGGCCAGATAAATGAGTCTGGAGGCTACACAACCAGGAGCAACATAGACATTAAGTAATGCAATAGTAATTGTAATAGAAAATCCCCTGCCAATATGCAGTATCTACCACAAAACAAATCTTCAGTTACTCACTCTCAAACCCACTCATACTCCTATAGTCAAAAGCAAAACAACTCTAGCAAAAACCTATGATCCTGCCTAACAGACTATAACTATTCATAGAAATGAAATGTGTTCACCTCTCGTCAAAACAGTAGATCCATGACCTCACCACTTATGACATCCATTGCTAGGTGATATTTTTCTCTGTCCACAGTTCAGTCACAATCTTGGCTTGATATTCTCTAGTTTATGTACTAAATTATATTTTAACTATTGTTCACATAATTTATCTAAAATGATAAGAAAATAGATTTGGAAAAAAGTTTGTACACAAGCATATAGATAACTGAGTAAAGAAGAAATTATGAGTATCTATTACAGCTTTAATTTTTGGAATTGTTTACATGGCTGTGGTTTGTGTTTATAACTTCTTTCCACTTCTGTCCATTCATATTTTGTTTGCTCTCAGGCAGCATCACTTACTAATTAAGACAAGATTTTCTACCTGTTGGTCCAGGCATCCAGTGGTGTGAAAAGCCTCAAATGGCTGGTTGATTTTCTCAACTACTTATTCAACATTGGAAGTATGGATTCCTTGTTTATAAGACTTCTAAATCAGCACTGTGTAAGGTCACAAAGCAAAAGTCTGAAGAGTGGATCACTTTAGTGCTATAGTGAAAGCATCACTTTCTCTTTAACCCCTTAATTTCTAGACCCATGCATTCTGGTTATGGGGAAAACATCACCCATATATTGTTTGCTGATTAAGAACCTATTCTGTACTTTAAAAACAGCACAAAACACTTTAATGCGTTGTTTCCCACTGGGATCCTTATATGTTCTTAAATAAACATTTTATTTCATGTAAAGCAACTGGCTACTTGATGATAGAATACATTTTTTAACTAAAAAAAATGAATTCTGTAAAAACTAAAGACAATTTCTTGCTTATTTTATAGTAAAATGAATTCTTTGGTTGGAATTCATATTTTGCTTTGTTTTTTTTGTTGGTTTGTTTGTTTTGTTTTTGGTAACAGAGAATAAGAAAATCACTAAGTTCATGAGCAGTATTGCTGGCAGAAACAGGTAAGGAAGAAAGGAAATAAATCAAATCCAGACGGAGTCAATTCTGATTCCAATGGGGAGAAATTATTACCTTTTCAAAACAGGAGGATCCAACATACCTGACTTCCCAAGTTCTTGGTTGGTCCCTCTAAATTGTAATTTATTTCAGGAGTTCTGTCTATGTCTTACTTAAGAATAGCAATATAAAGGACATCCATGAGGAGGGGGAGTTGTATGTTCTGTATATTTTGCCCTGATCATCACGGCAATTTGTTCATGACCACACAGAATAAGAACTGAGATAGGGCAAAAAGTTATTGCCCGGCACAAAAGTGAATCCTTCAGCTGAATTCCTCTGCAGACAGGGCCATCTGCTGATCATTCACATGGGGTACAGATATTTTAAATTTAGGACCCATTTACATAATTTTCCCTCAAACCTTGTCATTAATCTTCCAAATATGTCCTTCCAAATCCTTGATCATCTGGCCAAAAACTAGCTACAGCTCATAAATTTAAATATAGGCATACCCTGCTCATCACTTCTTCCAATCAAAGTGGAAAAATCATCTGTACCGGTCAAAGTGATGCCCACTGGGAGGATTTCTTTACTGCACTGTCCTTCAGAGCTAATGGTGAATTGTATTTCTAGAGGATTCTGCTCTGCATCAGTGCCAGAGCTATCTACAGCTAGGTTTCATGTCTGTCATCTTCAGTGATTAGACGTAGGGAACTCTCTGAAGGTTGAGGCTGAGGAAGAAATGACAATACAGCAAGCATTGGCACATGGAGAAAGCGATCACATGTTCATTGGCCTTTCTAATACCTTCAGAACCTTCTTGAGTTTGATCTCATATATGCCACTTCTAGGTTTGCCCAAAATTCTGATTTTGTGGATTAAATAACACACATCATAATGGGAAACTCAGATCACATGATAACTTGGCTTTTTATGAATGGCCTTGGAGTATTCAACAGAGGCAAGAGCTATTTCTCAAAATAGTGTGATACTTACCACAGCTTTGATTCAAAATCTAGGGGCTGGTACTATGATTCTATTATTGGGGCTTGTTACTGCTTCATTTCAGCATCCCAATTTGTCACAGACACAGCAAACAGCATTAGAACTGTTGAGTCGTAAGGGCTAAGTGGCAAAATTGCTTACACTGCAACCTGAATAAGCTAGAAAGTCTTCTTTTGTTTTAGGCCTAATTAAAAACTTACAGCCTAATTATCCAACAAATAGATTGAGAATACACATCAACCAAATGTCATATATGTTGCCTCCAGAATTCAAATTAAATTACTTTCTAATACTAGACAGAGAAAAATACATCTTACTTTGAAAATAAAATTCCAGTATACTCCAGACTATTGTATCCTTGGAAAATTTGTTATACTTTTGAGACTGAATTTCCTTAGCGTTTACCTCCTACCCTCCTGCATGTAGATGTTTTATCACATCACCCAGGTGCCTGCTATTTCTTGCTCCCTAGACTCTATTCACATGTGCCATTAATGAAAAGGACTGGTTTGATGTTCTGAGGGATGTTGAAATGATGAAGTTCTCTGCAGATGAAATTATGGCCCAGAGGTAAGGAAATAACATATATCTAAAGTTAGACACTGAAGGCTTTGTATTTTTCTGGCCAAGTGAAATAAATTCTTTCTAGTGTTCTCCACTTACTGGAGTAGAAAGTTGGCCAAATCAATAACTGTATATCAAGTGCCATGGTGCTATGGTGATACTTATTTGTTTCATTAAAGAATCATATAGCACATAAGATACTAAATACATAGTTTTACAATAATCTACCATCATTCTCTAAGACCAATCTGTCTCTCATACAGGCAAGCAGGTACCCTGAATTATGAAAGATAGATCAAGATTCCTGCATCTTTTCAGTCAAGACTGAACTTCATTTGTTACCTTACTCTCATTAGCTTTCCCTGAACAAAGGAAAAATGACTCTCTTGAAATTCACAGTAACTCACTGTCCATTGTCCAATTATCAAAAGAATTCTAGTTATATCCCTTTCCCACTGCACAATTATTTTGGCAAACGATCATAGGTTATTTTAAGGAAGGCTAGAAAGAAATCTTATTTTGTATAATTGTGTTGTTTCAAATATCTTCCTCAAACAGATGTGGCTTTGCATTCTGTCCAATAGTGCTGTTTCTCTAAACTTACTCAGGTCTGACAATTGAGTAGGTGGTAAATTTGACTACTTTGGAGCTCAGTTCAGGCCTCTGTTTTTTGCTAGACCTAAAGTAGTGTTTCCTTTTCTTTCCCTTCTTTGTTATTATTTTTTTAAGAGAGAGTCATTTTTAGAAATCAAGTAGAACCTCAGAAGCTTGTCTTTTTATTTTGGTACCAAAGACTCCATAATAAGTTAGAGGTCAACAAAGATCTAGGTGGACCAAAATATTTTGATTACCATGCTTTCTCTGCTGCCCATCATTATAATCAGGCCATCTTGTTTGGCAGGAGAATACTGATATTTAGTCTCTTCCACTATGAAATAAGAAAACCCACTTCAATGGCAGCATCTTCCCCCTCATCTCAGTCTACAAAGGACAACTGTATAGTACTCTTTAAAGATGCTGGTGTTCTCCCAAGTGCCTTGGAGAAGAATGTCCTCTGGGATGGTCCTGAGGACTGTATTTGAGGGTAGATGAGGGAGATGTACATAATAAATTCCTATGTCTACATTATTGTATTCCTTTTTCTGCATTCTACTACAAGGAAACTGTTATTTAAATTTAATTTAGTACAAGTCTCTTCTGGGGCCTAATATAGGTCAACTAACTAAGCAAACATTATCCCTCAGCTGTTCTTTTCGGCACACTGAGTCCAGAGTCCTTGGTAAGTTCCTTATATAAATAAATTCATCAATAATTATACTTCTCCCTCTTTTGCCTCAGAATCCATTCAAACTTATACTCAATAGATGTTTGCAGTTTTTCTCAACTGATGCTCTAACTTTCACAAGACTGTGAACTCAACCAACTAACAACCATAATTTAGCAATCTCAAAATCAAAATTTGCATCTTATTTCTGGTGATAGCAGTGTTGCAATTTTGGGAAATAAGAGATTTATTTCTCTTTGCTTCCTTGTTTTGGTTTAATCCTGAGGAAACTATCTGACAGTTATTTAAACAAACATTTAAAACCTTAATCATGTCATTTTTTCCACTAAGTTCCCTACTGCACTTAGAAACAGCCAACTCATCTCACAATATTTGTATTCTTCCAGCCTTTTAAAATGATGTTATAATATCCGTTCAGTCTTCTAAAGCCTTAACTTTATGAGGAAACTTATTCAAAGTGATGAAGGGGATAATTTAAGTAACTCTGTGACCTTGCCTATCATGGACTACCAGTATCTCAAATCTAATACTAACTGAATCTTTACTGTTTCAAACTCAATCTAGGTCAGGAAACCAATTTTAGGTTTCAGATCTTTGAGGTTCTGGCATTTGGAAGCACTTCTATTTTTGTTAAGGGTTCTTAGTTGCACACAATAGTATGTACTTTTGACTTTGTTTAAACAAGCCAGATGTTATTAAGAAGTCTTAAAAAATTGTCTTAGTTGCCCAGAAAAATCAACTTGGTTTCTACATACTGAGAGTATGAAAAACCCTCCATTAGTCCTGTGGCCATTGTTCAGCCTCTATACCACTAAGCTTGAACAGTAGAAATGCTAACAAAAGCTGCCCCAAATTTGATCTCAGGTATGTCCACTTATGTGCCAACTTGACTAGGCTTAAAGTGCCCAGAAGTTTGATCAAACACTAGTCTGGATGTTGCTTTGAAGATTTTTTTCAAAGAATATTTATTTGTAGTATCAATGGCATAATCAAGATCATTTAAATTGTCAGAGATATATAAAATAAATAAACAACAAGGTCCTACTGTATAGCACAGGGAACTATTATCAATATCTTATAATAGCCTATAATGAAAAAGAATATGAAAAGGAATATATAGAAATATATATATATATATATATATATATATATATATATATATATCTGAATCACTATGCTGTACACCAGAAATTAACATAACATTGTAAATTGACTATACTTCAATAAAAATAAATTGTGAAAGTAGAGATGTGTCTTGTACATATTACTCAGGACTGTCACATGTTGAGGACTATACAAAGGATGTCATTCATTTAGACACTCATGTAAATAGCTCCCCTTAGAGTTGTGCAAAGTACAGCATACACACAGCTGCTAATTTCAACATATCAGTGTTTTGAAGGATTCTCTTGCTCCAGGCTTACTGTACTGAAGATTTTTTTTTGAAGCAGTTAATATTTACAATTAGTTGACTTTGAGTCAAGCAGATTACAATCCATAATATGTGGATGTATCTCATTAAATCAGCTAAAGACTATAAGAGCAAAGACAGGCTTCCCAAAGAAGAAACTTTGTCTCAGGACTGTAATACAGAAATTCTGCCTGAGCGTCCAAATTGTTGACCTGCTTTGCAGATTTTGGACTCAAGAATGCAACAGCAATTCTTACATGATTTCCAATCTGCTGACCTGCCCTATGGATTTTGGACTTTCCAGCCCCCACAATTGTGTGAGCCAATTTATATATGAAGTACTGTTGGCTCTTGGTTCTGTTTCTCTGGAGAGCCCTGAACAATAAATTAAATGGAACTGCCACCTCACATTGCTCACCTCTGGCTTCCAAGTCTCTCATGGCTTTGTCTGCTGAAAAGATCCTAGATTACATGCAGAAATCTAGCTGCAAAGCAATCCAGAAGGTGCAATCTATTAGCTTCCCAGTCTCTACAGAAGAGAAAAGCATATTGAAGGGGACTGAAAATGGTATTTAGTGAGTCAATCTAAGAATCTGCCACACCAATATATGATTATCTATTTTTTTAATATATACTAGCCTTCTCTGCTAATCAGTTAGCCTTAAATCAACTGTTGTAGCCTCACGCCATCCATCAAATCAGGTCATATATTCTTTAACATACAAATAAATGATAAGATATAGTAACCCCTGACTAATAATTTAAACAGGACTTAAATATTTATTTCATTTTTTACTTGCTTGATGATATATTTATACCTGTAAGGAAAAGAAAATGAATAAAAGAATTTAGAATCTCTATTTTGAGGAAACTAGACAGTAAGGACAGATAATTTTTTAATAATTACATTGAATGTTCTCCTTTTTCTGGACAAAACGTTTTTTTATTATACTAAGGATGAACTATTTAACCTAAGCCATTTAACTATATAACTTAAGGAAGTGACAGAGCCTGGCCTAAGGCGCAGGTCTTGTGAGTTCTTGATTAGTGCCTTTCCTCGCTACCGTGCACAAAGGAACACTGTAATCCACAAGGAAATATTCACCTAACTACAGCCCGCTTGTCCAAGTATAAATAAACCAAGGCAACAGGAAGAAATGTGGAGTTGAGACAAGGAAGATGGCAAATACACAAAAGCTTTTTGGCCAAACCTCAAACTTCAGTGTTTTTCATAGGGATGAAACCCATAGAGCATATTCTTTTCCTTGAATGTTTAATTTGTTATCCTTTTATATGTAGAAATTAGAAAACATTCCAAAAATCTAACAGCAGTCTGTGCTCTTTCACTGAATTCAAATAGTCCACTTTTATTGAACATTTTACTAAGCTTAGATAAATCAGAGAGATTATCTAAAAGCATTCAGCTCATTGTAAAAAACACCAGAGAGACCTTTAAAAGGATTGTAAAGACTCTCAATCAAACTAGTTCTCACAGAAAATCTGTAAAAGGACATAGGACACAGTTAAGAAGCTGGAGGCAGGATCCATTTCCACAGCTACCATTTAAATTCAGGCCTTTGTTAGCTTCATCTAGAATTCTTTAACAACACTACAATGGTCTCGCTCTCTTTCTCTCATTTTTTCCCCAGTCTTTCCCCTCCAATTCTACCTGAAAACACTGTTTCCAGATTAGTGTTGAAAAATTTATCATGCCATTCCACTGTTTAGACAAAGTGATGAAGGACTAGAAGCCAAAAATTCTTGGCTGGTGTTTCTGTCTTGCCACCTAAAATCTGGGCTTGGACAAAATATACTTTTCCTAAGGACACTTTTCTGAGTCTCTGTCTCTGTCTGTCTGTCTTTCACATTAATAAAATTATTAATAATCCCTGCCTAATACATGGTTCATATGGCAATCAAATGAAGTGAATAATTAGAAAAAAAATGTTGAAAATTTTTAAATATTACAAATAGTAAACAGTTTGAGGCAATCATCCCAAAAACCTAAGCTCAAAAGTCAACAGATAGTCTATAAAAATTTAATCGTGACTGTATTTATATTATGATATCTTTTTCTTTTTTCAACTAACAATCTGTGAAAATGAAATTAGTTTTGTCCACTATTAAGTAAAACATGATTTATTAATTCAAGGTCAAATTCCTTAAGTTACCTAACCATTATATTCACCATACTTTACAAATCTTATTTTTAGAACATCTCAGCCATTATTTTCATGTTCTTATTTTTCTTGTTTTTCAGTCTCTTCCTAAATACAAACATGTGCATGCACATCCACATACACAACTCATACTCATATCTACTATGTTAATTATAGAACATTTCATTGAACACAAGTGTTTTGAAGGACAATGGTAAGGACTGTTTTTAAATGTCATTTTTAAAAGACTTGTTAACTCTTATGTAACATAATGGTATTTAGACAGTCTCAAGTATTTTAAAGGATGAAAATGATTGCACTGTCTTAGAATTCTACAAATCAGAGGAGTATTTTCCAATGAAAGAAAGATTGTTCTAATGACATGCTATTAGTAGCTTAGTTATTATTCCTCTATTATACTTTCTTGAAGAGGTCAAGCTACATTAACAATTTCTACAATTAGGAATATCTCTTTTAACACATATTTCAGATAGTTAACTATTATTATGTGAATCAAGGCATCAATATATATACTTCTCCACTCTACTCTCATATAGGACAAACTCAAGTTAAGAAAACTATGAAGATAAGAGGAAATATGAATAGCCTTTGAGTCATATCAAATTGATTTAGAGAAATAATAGTTCAAGCTACTGACCAAAATAAATGGTCTGCTTCAATAATATGCTCTTATTTTTATATAATGCTGCTGTTGTTTCTAAATTTTTGTACTTTTTTGTTAAATAAGATAAAAATCTGTTCATCTTATTTATTGTTGCAGTTGTATATAGCTCTAATACATTTAGTCATGGCTGAACAGTATTTCCTTACAAGAATATACCACAATTTACTGACCTATTCATCTATTGATGAATGAGGCATTTTAATTTTCACCCTTATGAATTTGCTGCCATATATATTTTTGTAAGGGTTTCCTGGAGCAAATGTGCAAAAGATTCTCTAAGGTAAATATCTACGCATAGAATTGCTGGGTTGTAGTCTACAGGCGTGTTCAGTTTTACTTGGGGCTGCCAACTGTATAAATCCTGTCTTTGAATCACAGCGTCAAAACTTTGTATTCCATGAAAAAGAAAAAAAACTTAAATCTTAATCTCAGTTCAAGTTACTTGGGGTATGGCAGAAGCCCTTGGGATAAAAAAACAAAACAAAAACAAAAACAAAAAACCTTTGACACTTGCTAACCCACAAGGTAGACTGGTTTGTTTTATTTGAACCTGTTGATTTCCTTACATTTTTGGCCATGACTATTTTTAAAGTATGTTTTTTTTTTTCTTTTGGTCTAGTATGTAACATAGTTCATTTGAAGAGTTTGGGTTTTATTTGCCTATTTGTTAGTTTATCCTAATCACCATGCTGAAAACAGAAATTTAGTTACAGTCTAGTCATCTCTCCTTGATTTAATTTTATCTTTTATCATTATTTTCCCTTATAAATTATCTTGCTGTCCCTTCTACTCTTTGTTTTATATTTTTTAGAAATCACCCCTTTTCTCTCAGATTCCATCTCTAGTTCTCAGTTTCTTTCTTTTATTAGTTCAAATGTTTTACATTACTCTTTTATGTGTATTATGGAAATTGTAGATTTGCTTTAACTCTTCATTACAAGGAACAACTATCACAATTACATGGTAATAATTAGTGACAAAAGAACAGTCACTAAAAACAAATACAGAATGTATCAGTCAGAATCCAAGTAAGAGATAGAAAGCACATAATTACTTGAACACAGAAATTTTAATAGAAATAATTATTAACTATAACAGGGCACTGAAGCAAGAGAATTGGCTCCTAAAAAGTACAGAAAACTCTTGAGAATGAAGAAATGGCAGATACCAGGATTGGCCACTACTCTTAGGGCTATGATACTGTGCCCAAAGAGGCCCCACACCCATAAGTGAGTTCCAGAACTTTCAGAGAGGGCATGGCTGTGGTGTCTAGATGGCAGAGGAGTCACTGTGATAATCACGGGAGGGACCTGTTGGAAGTCTGCCCTCTGGACCTTAGCAAATATTCTCCTTCTGCGGTGCGGGAAAAGCTGTTCTTGGAGAAGTGTTTTGCTGGAGGCATTCTGCTATAAAACTACCCAAAGAAGCTGCAGGCAGAAGCTGCTTGTCATCAGGTACTACTAATTAGAGTGCACTGAATTTTCCCAACAATCAGCTCAGTTTGCAAGAGGACTCTGAGCTCAAGAATGGAATATAGCCTGACCAACAGCAAGACTGTAGCCTTGTAGAATCCCAGGCAGAGGACCAAGTTAAGCTGGACCCAAACTCCTGACTCATAGAAATTATGAGATAATAAATGCATGTTGGTTTAAGCTGCTAAATTTGTGGTAATTTTTTATGCCGCAATAATTACTCTGCAGAAACAGTATACTGACTATCTAGAGGGCATAATCCCTGGAGCTTTTGCTAATTTTGGCTGCAGCAAGTGAATAGAATCCAGGCTTTGCCAGAGCAGAGAGGTGCTCTGAGAATGAGAGACTGAAGATGTGAGGGCATCAAACACATGGCCAGTTTTCCCCACAAGGCATTTGCTGAATTATGAAGTTGTGGAAACAAGAGGCTAAACCCCTCAACCACAACCCTCTACAATCCTGCGCTTCATTGGCAGCAGTCTTCGGTGTTAAGAAGCAAAAAACCACTGAGGAATGGCCTCAAAATCACAATATGCTGTGACTTGAAGGTCCAGGAGAGCTATAACCTAGAAACTGGGACAAAGAGAGACAGATTTACTATGACCAAAACAGCAACCTAGCCATAACTGGGCTTAATCCCTGTTTAGGTGAGATGGTCAGTCTTTCATTCTGTTTGGAAAATGAAACTGTGAAACTCCCTCCAGTAATGTCATTTCATGTGAAGCCTCTGCCTGTTTTTAATATGCAACATCTGGAATTCAATTTTAATAATTTTTTATATTCCTGTCAAAAGAAAGTACAGAATAATTTAAAAAAAATAGAACAGATCTACAGATGATCCATATCTAATAGACAAGGATACAATTATGATTAATTTGTTCAAGAAAATTCAGGAAAATTGGATAAAACAGAGTAAAATACCAAGATGTTTATAAGAAAAATGGAATATATAAAATATAATAAAAATTACAGAAATGAAAGTATAAAATGTGAAATTTTTAAATGAGTAGGCTATTTTAACAGAAAATGGACATAAGAAAAATGAGAATTAGTGAACTGGGAGAAAGGTTAAAAGAAAATATTCAAAGTGACACACAGAGAGAAAAAGGGAAAATACAGAAGAATGTAAGAGACTGACAAATATAGAAGAACTAAACTACTGGAGTTCCACGAGAAAAGAAAGATAATTGGACAGGAGAAATATTTGAAGAAACAGTGAGTTTTTAAAAATATTAACAAACAATATTAAATTACAGAACCAAAAATCTCTGCATATATCAAGTAAGATATATAATAACCATGTCAAGTCAAATAATACACTTAGGGACATTGTAGTCAAAATGCTGAAAACCAAAGAAAAATAGAACATTTTAAAAGCAACCAAAGGAAAAACAAGCATAACCTTCAAAAGAGTAACAATCTGATTGACAGCTCACATCCTATAGAAATATAAGTCCCAGAGACAACATAGTGGCATCTTTAAAGTACTAGATGTAAATATATGTCCCCTCAGAGTCCTATACACTACAGTGGTGACTGTGAAATGTAAGGACAAGTTAAATATATACTCAAATAAATAAAAAACTGAGAGAAATTATTACCAAACCTGTATTTAAAAAGGCTAATTATTTAGTAAGAAGGAAAATGATACTGGAAGAAAAGACACAAATGTGGAAAGAAACAAAGAGAAACAGTATAAAATAGAAATTAAGACTATATAAAAAATAAGTCAGCATGTCCTATAGATTTGTAAATATGTTTATAACTAAAATTCATGAAAATAACACCAAAACGTCATGAAGGTAAATGGAATTGGTAAAACTGATCATTTATATTGAATTACAATAAGTCAAGCATATATATATTATAATATCTAGAGTGAAAATATTTACCCTAAACTATTTTAGTAAACTGAAATAACAGTGAAGAATTTTATACTAGTAATAAAGAAAAGTAATATAATAATAATAATAACATTTTAAAATAAAATGGCTAAAATATAAACCCCTGCCAATACCAAGGATTGGTAAGAAGGTGAAACAATCACTCACTTTTTATAACTACTTTGAAAACCCATTTGACAGTATTTACTAAAGCTAAATAAATGAATACCCTTTGACCCAGCAAATCTGCACCTAGATAAACACCCAAAAGAAATCATTGCTTATGTTGACAAGTACAAAAATTGTTCATAGAAGTAAGACAATCTGTGCTATATGACTTGTGTTAAGTTTACTTAAGTATGTTATTGGAAGAGGTATAGAAAGACGGTCATCAAAATCATGAAGGTTATTTTTACTGTGTCAACATTTAAGTGATTTGAATGTGTTCATTACACAGTTCTTTACCATATTACATATATAATAGCAATGCATACGTTTTTGTAATTAGGAAAATAACTATTTTACCATATATTCACCTCATTGACCTTGTCTTCAATTTCCAGCAGCTAAATTTAGTGACACAGTTACATAGGAACATTATTTAAGCCTCTTTTTCCCTCTCTAATAACACACATTTAAATTTCTAGAAATTCAATCTTTTTTCTCAAGGAATCAAATCAGATTAAATAAAACCAATTGACACCTAACCAACCATATTACACTTCCATTTTAAGATGCAAAATGTCTGAGACACAGAATATTTTCATTAGAGCTGAGTTAGTGACAGAATCTGGTTAAAAGCTTTGCATATATTTCTTTTTCTTAGTATAAACAACAGTGCTACAAAACATAGGATAAAAACAGTTCTCTTATAAATGGGAATAAGCTAAAGTAAAGCAAAACCTATGGTCAAAACTTACAAGTATTCCAAACTGAAGTAGAATTTCCTTTCTATAATCCTTTACTGATAGGTTTATATATAAGTTTATTAGGTTTATCAATCTTCCTTAACACACTTACATGCTATAAAACATCTGGCAAGGAAAAACAGAACACAGTATCTGGCTTAATGCTAGTGTAGTCAGGATATACATTTCTTATTATATTAGTAACAGACACAATTCTACAATACAATAAGTAAAAATGTTTCCTCTTAAAGGCAAAAACTCCCTTCTTGGAAATAAATTACCTTGGCCAGGGCCATGATAGGGCTACTGAGAATAGGTAATTCATTTCAAATGAATGGACCCTCAACTAATGGGAAAGAGCTTCTACTGGCAATTTTAAAGTTCCCCTTTAAACTTCTGCCTCAGTTTCCTTATTTAAAAGATGGGCTCATACATATTCCTTCTTTTAAAGCAGGTCTAATAGTAGTGTATTAACTGTGAGATCTAAATCTATTGAATCAGAAATGGCAAATTCTATACAAATGCTGAATAATGCATGCTCCAGGGTTAAACTTATCCTTCATTTGGTTTTTATTCAATCTAACTTCTCAGTATTGTCTGAAATATACCTATGTACCAAATGGAAATGCTGTCAGTGTTTCACCACTTCAGTAATATCATTAGATGAGTGTCTCTTGAGTTGAATACAAAGTATCCTGGGGTGGTTGGGGTTTTTCCCCACTGTAAAAGGACTATGTCGGGGTCTTTGGGTTAGAATGAGCAATTAATGGTTTTTTAAATTGTGCAGCACTTATAAAATTGAACATTTTATATTCATCTTTGTTTATTCACTCTGAGTGAGCTATTTTGAACCACAGCTTTAACAGTTGTCTTTTCAGATTTTTTTAACGAGATTAGTAATGCACACCTCCTACACAGTACTTGAAAAATAGACACTTTATCAACCTATTATTGGATGTTTGGTGACTCCTTAGGCACTATTTTTTGTAATTTTATTTTGAATTTTGACTCGAGTTTAGGCATCCTTTAAAGTGCAGTTCTGATTACTGACTTGTGTGCACAGCATACGTAGGAGTAAATGAACACCTCCCTCAGCCCAGCCCAGTTACGTGGTTCTAACCTCATCTGCCCTTTTGGGTTTCCCTTTGAAACATGTATTGTCAGGTCAGACTGTATTTGAATATTTGGAGGCTAAATGTGTTCTGTTTCCTTTCTCACTTGGCACCACTTGTTGCATCTAAACAGGCAGTCTTTCGTCCCTGAGCCACTGTAAACAAGACTCCCTCAGAATGCTCTGGAGGTTTTCTGAGGAACACTACTGATCTAGATAATGAATAAACTGCTTCAGTAGAAAAGATCTTTTTAAGTCTTTCCTCCGTCTTTCTCTCTCATTCTCTCTACCTTTCTCCCTCTCCCCTCTGTTGTACCACCAGGAATACAGTTGTACATGATAGACCTTTCAGTGCAGAAAGAGAATGGAGGGAGAATCTACCAATTACTGAGTGCTAAACACATCTTACCTAATCAAGAGGCTGAAGTTAACAGCAAGAGACTCTGTTAAGGTTTGGTGGACAGACCAAGAGCCTTGAGCAGGATGAAACTGAGCTGAAACTCAGCTTTGCTACTTATTAATCATGACTTGGGACAAATTTACTTAAAATCTACATGTGAGTCTCAGTTTTCATATTACTGAAATGGGGATTCTAAGCTCTGCCTTGAATAACTGTTCTTCTCTCACGTCTTATTCCACACAACTTTTTAAGATGTTCCTCAGACATGATTATATTCCAATCTGCTGAAGGATATTATCCATCCATGTGGTTTCAACTCCATCTTTATGCCAATAGCTTGAAAATGTGTATCCCTAATCTCTCCTCTGGACTCTGCACATGTATTTTGATTAGCCTACTCCACATCTCCTGAAATTCTCAATTGTACTTCAGACTTTTAATTCTAAAACCAAACTACTGATCTCCTACCTGGCCCCAAAGTGATTCTCTTTCACTATTCTGTTCCTCAGGGTAGAGGAAATCCATCCAATTGTCTAATTCAAAACTAATGGAGTTATCCTTGACATCTCTTTCTTTTAAATGTTTCTCAAAATCTGTCCAGTTTTGTCTGTCCCTATTCTCACAAACTGAGTCAGTCATCACTTTGTGCCTCCTTAAGGAGACACGATAAATATTTAAGTGCCTTTTTCCACACAGCGGAGTACTCTATACAATACAGAGAGTGATCTTCTGAGTTGTAAATCTGATCATACTGTATTCTACCTTTTATTAAAATCCAATTATAATATAGTTAATGTGTATTGATTGTTTCCTACTTGCCCTTAGGGTTTTACATGTATCAACTCATTTTATATATGAAATGAGTAATACTATTATTATTATTTTGGTACTATTATATTTATTTTGCAGCTGGAGAGAATGGAATACAAAGAGACTAAGAAACTCTTAGACACATACTCTTGGACATTTAGCTACTAAGTGTAAGAGGCAGACCATTTAGCTCCAGAGTTCACATTCATAACAGGACATTATACTGCTTACCAATAGCATCTGCTCATCCTTGAGAAAAGACAAAAATTTCAAGAACTATACATCTAGAATGGTTTTAACATGCCTCACCTTCTGGGTTGTGTGAGCTAGCTTTTATTGGATTGCAAAAACTCGTTAAGTTTTCAGGAATATTACAAGCTTATTGTTAAACACAACTGTTACTCAAAATTAAATTTTATGAACTTATAATTAAGTAAACTTCATTTGAAACAAAGATAATAACTACCCAAAACTCATAGGTATCTAATTATTTTATAATTTTGGAGGTTATTTACAACTATCATATCAGTATGATGGAAATATAATGTAATGGTAAACTACTGCACATCTCTTCCCAATTCTGTGTTCAGTAATGTTATACTGGGAGCATGAAACTAACTGCTCACAGGTGATGTATTACCTGTGTGAAAATCATTTTTGCACTCAAGACTTAAGAAATGATGCAATGAATATATATATGTTCATGTATAACTGAAAAATTGTGCTCTACACTGGAATTTGACACAACATTGTAAAATGACTATAACTCAATAAAAATATTAAAAAAATAAAAATTAAAAAATAAATAAAACCTCAAAAAAATGATGGAGAAAAATATAAATAATAACAGAACAAACATCAAACTATCTACATCATATTGTTGACTATCACAACAAATTTGAGGAAATATACTTCCAGTGTTCGAAAACTATTACCCAATTAAGTAAAGAAGTCCTTCACACCATTGACAAATGAGTGATGAACTGACATGCATATTTGTTTCCCTTTCATCTTATTCTTTCATGTAAATGACAATATCAACCAACATCATGTTGGTTTTACATTCTTTTATCACTTCTAACCACTGTCTTTGGATATAGCAGATTGGCAAAAAAAATCAATACAAATATTTGGAGAGAATACATTTTATGAAGTTGATTGTAATCTATATTCATATATCAATAATGTGTTTACTATACTACACACATATTTAAATATTAAGTTTACTTTTACTATTTCTGAAATATGGTTCAACTAATGAAAGAAATACCCTTCATTTTAATAAATCTGACAAAATTGAAAAATCCTTACTCTAAGCTATTTATAAAGCTATAAGTCATGCACTTTGTAAACAGTAGAGAATTTTATTTTTCTTTTCTTTTGTAGCCCACAGGTTTTTATGAAATTTATGGACTTGATAATTATTTTATACATTCCAAGGTATTCTGTAAACTTGACATATACTTATTTGACAATGATCTCAAGCAAAAAACTAGGTAGACAAGTTAAAGAGATGATTTATGAGTACAGAAGAAATTAATGACAATCACCAGAAGACAGCATGCATCCATTCAACTCAAGTAATTGCAGACTAACCATATTCATACTTTCTGAAAAATTGATTAGGCTCTTAAATGACTGAAATGTAATATAGGTGTAATAATTTTTGATTCAATAAAGCATTTCACAGACTCAAGACATTTTGTAAACAAAACACTGAAATATCAATTGGATTGAATGGTAGCACAAATACACATCCACAAGAGAGGTATCAGCCCAACAGAGAGAACTTTCCATCAATTAGACGTGTACAAGAAAACAGAATGAATATACTTGATAAATAGGGAGTTATTTATCACCAGTTCTATATTCAACCAACTGATGATGTACATTGGACATAGTTACAATAGAATGGTTCAGAAGATTGAGAAGGTTGGCCTAGAAACTGTTTCCAAGGGACTCTCATATTCTTGAGTTGGTTTCAAATGTTTGTGTAAATTTTAAGGCATTCATTTCTAAACATATTTTCAATTTTCCTGTGAAAACATGATGGTAGCTAAAAAGTATATAAGCTCCTTTTAACATTTTGACAAAGTTAATCAGTCATCAGTTTTGTTTTGTTTTGCTTTTTATATGCTAAGCAATGCACCTGGTTTCTCAAAAATATCCCAGATGACTAATACATTATTCTCAAAAGACTAGATGGGAATCAGATCAAATATTATTATCCTTATATAAAAATAGGCTTAATGTTATCCTTTAGGACTCAAAGAGGGACTTGGAAGTTGTCAGTAAACTATGCTTGCGTTTTGTTTGAAGTACTTTTAACACTTTGATTTGATAATCTAGCAGTGTAATATTCTTGAAATATTTCACTCTTGCAAATACTCACATCAAATAACGAGCTGGGAATTACTGACCATTTGTCATAATTGGCAGACAGTGAAAGAGATAAACCTGAGGGGAACTGGAAATAAATAACAAATGATATCAAGGAAGGCCTCTCAACAGAAAATAATGGATATTATTAAATTCTAAATGCAGAATTTTGTTCATTATAATTACCAGCACTAAGTGAAAAAGAAAAAATAATAAAAAAGAGTGTATGAAACTGAAGCACATAGTACAAACATCTCATTGATCACAGGGAAATACTAAAAGTCTAAAATAACATGGTGGCTCAGTGTTGATTAGCAATATTAGATTTCATAGTTATTAAACTTCATCTGATCCTAAAGTGCAGGTAACTAAACCTTAATTAGTTAGAAGTGCAATCAGTTTCAGTTAAGGGAAAACCTAAGCAACTGTGTGCACACAATCGACATATATTTTCCTCCCATAACAGAATGTCCAGAGGAAGGCAGTTACTTGTCTTGCTTTACTGTTTAAATATTACCATCAGAAACTCTTTCTATTTCTCTCTTCTGCATCCTCAGTATGTTGGCTTCCCCATGCATCATATCTCACGATCACAACCAATCAACCACAAACCTATTCGCTGACTAAAAATTTGTGCTGAAAAGTACAAAGTATAAATGAGCTATCTAAGAATCCTAGGGCAAGCAGGGATTTAATATTACCTATTAATAGTAGTGGCAATAAGTTTTCTAGTATCCGTGAAAGTATTTTTACAGAAAATGGAAGAATAAATGAGTATTTTCAGTTTAACAGCAGTTGGTTTAAACTGCACAGTAGTTCAAGTAAAATCATCATTCTTGGGTACAGAATCAATATGTTTGAGTTCTGGCATGGATCTCATGGGTCATCTGACCCAGACTCTTACTTCATAGAAAAAGTAACTGGGATACAGACAACTTAAATGATTGGTTCAAGATCATGCATGCTACAAAGTTGCGGGTAAACAGCAGGCAAGGATTTCTAGCGAGAATGTATTTTTTAGGTACCCATAGAGATCTGTACACAGACACATAAAAAGACTCACAGTCTAATAGCTGTACTGGAAAGCATCCAGCATATTGTAATGGTACTGAGATCTGTGAGGAAAACAGATTCAGAATTTCTTTTTATCCTCATCCAGATTCTAATACTAGATTTAAACGTTCTGCATTAAATAATTGATTCCTGTTCTTTACAGGTAGAATTAGTACAGTGACACAAAATAATTTGGAGACATTCAACATTTAACTGCATCATCATTTTTTGCCTTTCAAATAGTTTTCATTTGGGTTGATCAGTGCTTTTTAAATTTTACCTTTGAAAAAGTTGCCTAGAAAGGACTTGAAAAACAAGGAAATATATTTAAATGATATATCTGTCTAGGAATACATGTGTAATTGTGCCACTAAAGCAGGGATATTTAGAGTAACATCAACAGATGATATTTAAAAATAGGCATTAAGAAGTGTAAAAGTATGTAGACTTACTGGCAGCAAATTGCCTTAGGTTGTAGCGGATGATTGGTATAGAACAAAGAGGTCAATTCTGCCTGGAAAACACATTCACCCCATAACACAGCCCCAGAGTAAAGCAATAAAACAGATATATGTGTGAACCTTAGAGAAATGAGTAGTATTTCCAAATGGGTAAAGTAATTTTATGAAAATTCATCCTATACATGATTTTAGCACCCTAACTTTATTACAATTGAGGGTTATAAAACCAGAGAAGCATGTTATGGAATTAGAATGACCTGAGAATGCATTGACAGTCTCAGCTGCCCTCCATGTGAAAATGGGAATAATAACAGTACTTACTTCATTGTGGTGTTGTGAGAATTAAATGAGATAAGGCAAAGCAAAGCATGTAAGCCAGGGCCTGGCATACAGAAAGCACTCAGTGATTCTGAGCGATTTCTGTTTTACCACACCACATCATCCCATCCTAGTAATGAACCTCAGGCCCTGGGAAGGACAGCTGCTCTTAACTCTCAGGCATGAGAACATGATGCATTGAGTCTCGGCACCTTTGGCATACATAAAGATTTCTTACATGTCTTAGCATTTTCCTTGTTTCCAAAGCACTTTAAGGGATAGTCATATTTAAATGGCATTTAGTAGTGTCATATTTCTGTCATTCTATTAGCTGTCTCTAAATCAATAGGATTTATGAAGGAGGATAGAGAAGTTGATTACCTTATTATCCAAAATATTCTATGATGTGTAAGTCACATTTACAATCTGAACATCAAATAGTGCTGGCTATTCTCTGTTCTCTTTGTATGCCAGTGCAGAGGCTTACCCATTACCCCAGATATGCTAAGGGCATTGCCAAGTATAGCATTCTTTTGAACCAGCATTGTCCTTGGAAACAGTCATTCTCCAAACAAGCTCTGCATTAATTTTTACCACCACATTAAGTCATCAACTATCAAATGCCACTTAGAGAGAGAATGTGTGTATGTGTATGAGAGAGAGATAGAGAGACAGAGAGAGAGAGCGAGACCGGAGAGGAGACACCAAGTTTTGCATTACTGCTCCTTTCATCATAAGACAATTCAGCTTTTGGTGTTAGGAAATATTTAAGCACCAACCGAGATGTAAAACGTAACTGCCACATAAAACAAACCCTTAAATGAGCAGATGTAGTTGCTTTTGTTTGATATGTTGTTATCCATGTTACTATGTCTGCCTCCCTACCTTTGTCTCTGTCATTTAAAATTTTTGCTCAAATTGAACACTCTTAATATGTTTTTATGCAATCAGAAGTAGTAACTTGTATTAATTGCCCTATAGAATTCCTGGACTAAACTTCATGTCTTCTAATAAATCATTCTTCCTTGATGGGAGAGTCATGTCTTATTTATCTTTGAATTCACAGAGGTTGGCATAGCGCTGCTGGTTCACAGTAGACACTAAATGACTAAACCACTATATTGAATTGAATCATACCATTTAAAATTGTCTTTAGGTGATTGTTTTTATATGTACCCTCTCTGGTTTTTTTAACTGAATTCAGATAATTTAAAGTGAAGTTTCAACTGTAGATGGGTGGTATTTCCATCCTTAATTGCCAGTGACCTACTCCTATCTACATGTTAACACTGGACTTTTAATGTCAAGTATGACATTGATCCAGAAGCCAAATGTGATCTCTTCAGTTTGGATAAGAGCTTGAACCTACACTGCTTTGGAGGACATTATCACACATGAGTCAAACATATTTTTAGGATGATACAAACTTCATAATCTAGAAACTCTAGCATAGCTTCTATCAGAGAGGCAAGATAGAAACATCATCCTGATGTTGTTTCAACATTTTTAGCAGGATAAATTTATGCATGCTCTCTCTAATTTTTTTTTCTTTTTTTTTTAGGAAAAGGGCTATATAAAAGTTTTGTTTACATTCTTTTAAAACATTAATATTTTCTGGTGACATTTATAAAAATTATACTAATTCTAATATTTATCACTGTTGTGTAGTAATCTTTGATGAATAAATAAGGTCTGATGCAAAATTCTGATGATTAATTATCCCACCTGACTTATTAAACTATTGACAAATAACCATCCATTTGACTATTTTCCTTTTTTTCTTAAAAAAATTCAGCCTCCATGCATATTATAAAAACAATTACATAATAATGAAAATCTAGGACTATTACCATATTACTTGTAGACTTAAAGTGTAAAGTCTAAGGAACTGATTATGATCAGTTTTTAGATTGTCTAGGGGCTTTGGAAATAAATTGCCCTAGTTTCTGGTATGGAAAGGACAGTTTTGGGGGGACATTTTTTATTTTTAATACCAATGCTTAACATGTAATATATTATGATTATATTTATTTCAAAATATTTACTATACAATATTATTGTTGTTTATTAGCAACATTAAGACTAATAGCTACTATTTTTGAGATCCTAGTTAGAGCCAAGTAGTACTACATTATTCAAGAGATTTACAACAACCCTGCAAGATAAATGTGATTGTCCTCATTTTACAAAAACAATATTGTTGGACAAAAAGACTGAATTTCTAAGTGGGAGAAACAGAATGAACATCCAGGTATACATAACAACCTTTACTGATGCAACCACCCTACATAAAAAAATGTATTTTCTTCCAATATATCATTCTTCCTCCTTGTGTCAGTTTAGATCCTTTGGAAAGAAAATGCAAAGATAGAAGCTGTGATATAAAAGTTTTCTTTTAGATAATGTGTGTGAGAGGGAGGGTATAGTTCACGTATACCTGGGTTCAAGTCCCAGCACCTCCATTTAATAAACAAACAAACAAATAAATAAACAAACAGATAGATAACCTGTGTGGAGGATAACAGAAGAGGGAGCAGGAGTGGCAGGAAATACCTCCGACTGTGGTGCAGGTCTGACACCTGGGAGAGAAAGGGAGGACGAGTGGGAAGGAAGAGACCCAGACTGCAGTGCAGGTCTGAGAAAGTCTGAAGCCCGGAAGGGACCTCATAGGAAAGGCTGTCTGTAGAGGAGTCCTGCCTTGAGTAGCAATGATGACACCCTATCCTGCTGTGCCTGAACACTGGCTAAACTTGTCTGAGGAGAGCGTGTCCTCAGCTACACAGCTCTGGGGGCTCCAAAGGCACTGAAATCAGAGATGACCAGTTGAGGCAGGATCTCTGCTACAGGATGATTACCTGTGATTACAAGTTTCTTAGCAGCTCTGATCGTTAGTCTCCTTGACTGAGACAGAACATTATAACTAAGGTATTAGCATTTGCTTGCTAGTAAATATTTATTGGAAAGCATTTACCTGGTACATAAAACACAATCAAGAAATATTATTTCCACAAAAATAAATATACAACATTAAATAGCACCACTTGCAATATTTTCAATATTCTTCTTACAGATATTTGTTAGATTTTTCAATGCAAAAATACGGACATTCTCTTTCAGAATTTATCATTCTAGATTTGTAAGTCTCAGCTCTAGACTGAATCTGCTTTCACTCATGTTAGGGATAACCCTAACCCAAATGCATCAACCATTAAACATCTATGGCCAGTCACTAGTACTATGGAAGAAACATCATTCCCAGTGGTAATATTCCTATTACTATTTTACATGATCACATTTAATTAAAAACTTCTAGACTAATGTTCATTGCAAAAGGATTACTCAACTCCCAAATGAATTGAAGACTGCTAACTTAGCCAAATTAGATAGATCTTTATTTTCCAGTCCTTATCTGGATAATGCAGGCAGAAAATAAAACCAATGAGGAAAGGCTGAAAGATTGTTTATTTTAGAGCTGAGATCACTGGATGATTAAATTTAAAAACTATTCTGTGTACATGAAGAAAGATATTATGAAAAATATAATGACCATATTTTTTCTATCTTCACTAACAGTTGAGCAAAGGAAAATTAATGCTACCATAAAGAACTTATTATACAGTATAAGAAAACTTATCCTAAATTCAGAATTTTTATACTGCAGAATAAGTCACTTAGGTAGGTAATAAAATCTCTTTATGTGATACTGGTTGACTTATTTCTTCATGCCTTCATTCAAAATTATTATTTAATACTTCCTGTATGTAAAATTATAGGGTTTATAGTGAAAATCTTCAAAAGTAGTATAAAATAAAAGTCTAGACCACAATTAGTGTCCATTCTCTATACAACTTAAAATCAGTATTAAAAAGGAAGTCAGAGTGACTTACAGAAAAAAATAGCACGGTAGGAATATCAAAACTTAGTCACATCGCAGAATCAAGAAATAAGCTGGCAAAAACTGTCAGAATTAACTTCTATAGGAGTTCTGGAATCAAAAGAAAAACAACAACTAGGAGAAAGTTTAATAAAGAGAAAGATGATTGGATTTTAGTAAGAGAACTCTGGGGCATTAAACTTACCTGGTTACCATCCCCCAAAACCCAGTTCAGCAGCAGCCTTGAAATGGCAACCTGCTTTACTGGTGCGTGTTACTGGTACCCAAGGGGGCAATACAAAATATATTATGGCTGCATATTTTGACCTGTTTGGTGGGTCTCTGAAATATCACTGAAAGGGCTTGATGTGTTTTATTTGCCTCAGAGTTTCCACAGGCTTTAGGCAACTTCCCTGGTGGTGTTTATTCAAAGCATTTAAAGGCAAATGTATTAGCCATAGCCACTTGGACGAAAACATAATTGTTAAGACAAACAATAGACCAAGAAGGTTGGGAATGAAGATGCTAGGAAGGAGAAATATGGGGAGGAAGGATTTTGAAGCCCCCACATATTTTGGGGCATGTAGTAGACCAAAGCAAATGCCCAAGTCTGGATGCATGCTCAGAAAACACCTGAGAAGAACATAAGCTTTCACCTCTGGCTGAACTTCAGGCTCTGTGTGAGCAGGAAGTGAAGGCTAAAGCAAAGTTATTAATTTCCTGGCTAGCATTGAAAGAGTGCTCCAACACAGAGCCAATCTGCAAAAATAGTTATTTTTTTCCTTTGCCTTTTTCCCTTGCCTTTCCTTTTCCTTTCTCTCTCTCTCTCTCTCTTTTTTTTTATAGTGCTAAGTGCTTAAGAAAACCTCTGTCAAAATTCTAGCTGAATACTAAGCAGAAGGAACAGAGATATCAGTGACCAACAAAACAAAACAAAAAAATGCAGACATATCAAAGTTAGTTCAGAAAAGGAGCTTCAACAAACAACTACCATAACGAGTTGCAACAATAAACTGTGAAGAAGAGGAAGGATCTGATTTCTAGAGTTGCCACATTATAATATTCAAAATATCTGCCTTTCAACAAAAATTGAGGCATGTAAAATGTTTTAAACAAGAAGTTTCATTCTATTCATAGAAAATATAAAATAGTAGCCATCACTTAGGAAGCCCTGAAATTGGGCTTACTTGACAAATAATTTTAAACAATTGTTTTAAATATGCTAAAGGAACTAAAAGGAAACCAGGAAAAGAGCTAAACAAAACAAGGAAAATAATGTGTCTCAAAATGGATAACATCAACTAAGACATAGAAAATACTGTTTAAGTCAAATGCAAATTCTGGAGGTGAAAAATACAATAACTGAAAGAAAAATTTCAGTAGAGACGTGCAATAGCAATTCTGAATAGGCAGAAGAAAGAATCTGTGAATATGAAGATTTACGACTAGCCAGTGGAAGGAGCAGAAAGAGAAAACAATGAAGAAAAATGAATAGAGCTTAAAAGATCTTTGGGACACCATCAAACATACCAACATACACAAAATAGAGTCCCAGCAGGTCAGAAGGGAAAGTGGCCAAAAGAATATTTGAACAAATGGTAGCTAAAAACTTATCAAATTTGATCTAAGATGAATCTACACATCCAAGGAGGTCAACAAATTCCAAGTAGAATAAACTCAAAGAGACCTACACTGAAGCATCTTGCAAATTGCTGAAAGACAAAGACAAAGAAAGAACTTTGAAAGTAGGGACAAAGAAGTGAGTTGTCTTGTATAAGTGATCCGCAATAATACTAACAGATAATTTTTCATCAGAAACCATAGAGGCCAGTGGACAGTTGAATGACACATTAAAAGTGCTGGGGAATAAAAAGTCAGCCAAGAGTTCTATATCTGACAAAACTATCCTTCAAAAATGAAGGAGAAAGTAAGACACATCCATAAAAGCAAAAACAGAGACCCAGCACTAATAGAGCTGTCCTATAGAAAATATTAAATGAGGTTCTCAGGATGAAGTGAAGAAGACTAGAAGGTAACTCAAAGCCATATAAAGAAATAAACACACTAATAAAGGTAACTACATAGGTAAAAGATGAGTCAGCATTATTGTATTTTTGGTTTGTAACTCATTTTATCCTATATGATTTAAAAGGCAAATGCATTAAACATAATTATAAATATATGTTAATGGGCACACAATGTATAAAAAATATAATCTGTGACAATAACAATGTGGGGAAATGGAGTTACACAGTAGCACATTTGTATACTATTGAAATTAAGTTAGCATTAATTAGAATTAAAATATTATGAATTAAGATGTTAACTGTAATCCCCAGAGTAACCACTAAGAAAGTAACTAAAAATAATACAGTTAAAGAAATGAGAAGGGAATCAAAACAGTATAAAAGAAAAAAAATCTACTAATTAAAAATAAGCTGTAATGGAGGAGTTGAGGGACAAAAATGAGATGAAGTTGGAAAACAGAAAATGGCAAAAGTAAGTTCTACTTCTTAAAAATTACATTAAATATACACAGATTAAAGTTTCCAATTAAAAGGCAGAAATTGACAGAAAATATTTTTAAACATCATCCAATTATTTGATGTCTGTAAGACACTAAATTCAAAGACAAAAATAGACTGAAAGTGAAAAAAAAAAAAAAAATTTCTTGATGATAGAGACAAAAGGACAGCTTGGTGACTCTCTAATGTCAGATAAAACAGATTTTAACACAAAAAGTGTTCCAGGAAGAAAAGGATTATATATTATATATTACATATTGATAAAGTAGTCAATCCTTTAAAATTTTTTAACAGTTATATACATATACACAACTACTACAGAGCCTCAAAATATGTAAAGTAAAAACTGACAGAATTAAGGGGATAAATAGTAATAAAAACAGTAATTTCAGAATGCAATACATCACTTTAAATAACAGGTAGAACAACTAGACAGAAGATCAATAAAGACATAGAGTACTTGAATAATGCCATAACTCAGATCTAACAGACGCGTATGGAATACTCTACCAACACCAGCAGAATATTCATTTATCTGAGGCGGATATGAAACATTCTCCAAAATAAACTGCATTAAAGGCTATAAAATAAATCTCCATAAATTTAAAAATAGTGAAATCAGATAAATATTTTCTCCATCCACAATGAAATGAAAATACAAATTAATAACAGAAGAAAATCTGAAAAATTCACAAATATGTGGAAGTTCTTGATCAAAGAAGAAATAAGAAAATTAGATAATACTTTGAGACAAACAGAAACAAAAGCACAAAATAATAAATAATATGAGATGCAGCTAAAACAGTGCTCAAAAGGAAATTTATACCTATAAATTCTACATTTAAAAGGAAGAACTGTCTCAAATCAATAAACTAACTTTACACTTTATTTTAAGAAACTAGAACAAGAAAAGCAAACTAAGTCCAAAGCTAGTAGAAGAAAGGAAATGAAAAAGATAGGAACAGAGATTTTAAAAATAGAGAAAAATAATAGAATCAGTGAAATACAAAAAATTGGTTCCTTGAAAAGATCAACAAAATTTACAGACCTTTAGGTAGACTAAGCAAAAAGAAAGATTATTCAAATTACTTAAATTAGAAATGAAAATGGGCATATTATTATTGGCCTCAAATTAAAATTTTTATTACAAGAGAATATTATGAACAATTGTATGCCAACAAATTAGATAACCTAGGTGAAATGGATATATTTCTAGAAAGAGAAAACTACCAAAACTAACTGAAGAACAATATAAAATCTGAATAGATCAGTAACAAGAGATTGCACCAGTAAACAAAAACTTTTCAACAAAAGAAGTCTAGGACCAGATGGATTCAACTGATTAGTCCTACCAAACATTTAAAGAAAAATTAACACAAATTCAAAAGAGTAGGAGCCATTTCCTAACTTGCTCTGTGAGGCCAATTATTACCCTCATACAGAAGACAAGGCATCATGAGAAAAGAAAAACACAGAACAATATCTCTTATGAACATAGATGCAAAATCCTCAACAAAATACTATCAAACTGAACCAAGCAGCATTAGAAGATTTATATGCCATGGCCAGTTGGAATTTATCCCAGGATTGCAAGGGTGATTCAACATATGGAAATCAATCAGTGGAATATACCATATTAATAGAAAGAAGGACAAAAACCACATTATTTTATCAATTGATGTAGCAAAGCACCTGAAAAAATATAGCATCCATAAGCATCTATCCACAATATATAAGACACACTTAAAACTCAACAATAAAAAGACAAACAATTCAATTTAAAAATGAAAAAAAAATACTTGAGTAGACATTTCTCCTCCAAAAAGGTGTGAAATGTCCAACAGGCACTTGAAAAGTGTTTAACATCATCAGTCATTAGGGTAATGTAAATTAAAGCCACAACGAGATACCACCTCACACTAAAATGGCTATACTAAAAATCCAAAAATAAAAATAGAAAATAACAAGCATTGGCTAGCATGGGGAGAAACTGGAATTCTCAAACATTGCTGGTAGGAATGTAAAATGATGTGGCCACTGTGGAAAAGAGTTGGTGATTCTTCAAAACTTAAACATATTATTATCTATTACCATAAAAACCCTGCAATTCCCCTCTTAGCTGTATATCCAAAAGAATTAAAAAAAAAAAACAATGTTCAAACACTTGTACACAAATATTCAAAGCAGCACTAGTCAAAAGAGTCTAAAAGGTGAAAACAATTCATATGTTCCTCAGCTGATGAATGGATAAACAAAATGTGGCATAGTCATACAACAGAACTCAACCATAAAGAGGAATGAAACAAAGATATATACTACAGCATGGATGGATCTCAAAAACATTACGCTAACTGAAAGAAGGCAGACACAAAAGACTACATATTAAATGATTCCATTTATTAGGATCTCCAGAACAGACAGATCCATAGAGACAGAAAGCAGACTAGCAGTTGCCAGAGGCTGAGGTAAATAGTCACTATTTAATGGCTGTCAGGGTTGGAAGGAGGGGGAAATGGAGAGTCACTGCTGAATGGCTAAGGAGTTTCCTTTGGGGTGATGAAACTATTATGAAACTAGATAGTGGTAATGTGGTACAACACTGTGAGTGTATACTTTAAAATGGCGAATTTTATCTTGAGGGAATTTTCTTACAAGTTGAAAAACTATAAATTAATGGGCAGCATAAAATAAGTCTATGACAGATGTCCTGCTGTGCTATATAATTCCTATCAAAAAGGGAAGGCATGAAACATTCTCCAAGAATGCAGAGGCAGAGAATACTTTGAGCTTCAGAGGGGAAAAGATTCCTAGAATCAAAACCTCCTCTGGACTTTCAAGAAGTTTGGGGGAGGCGGTTGTGGCTAAGTGGAATTTGAGTGAGCCTCCAGGAGTGGGGCAGATATTCATCTGGGAGCAAATGCTATCCCCTTGCACGGGGTGGTTTAGGTTCGCCACCACATGAGAGTCATTTCCTGAAACATAAATGGCAAATAGGTGACTCAAAAGCCAAATGTAGCCCATAGATGAAAATGGTTTGGAGTACACAGTTATTTAAATACGGGAAAAATCCACTTAAAATCAAGATTTCAAACTACTCTTAAAAATAAGCAACAAAAAAACATAGCAATGGGCTCTGTTCTTGCACATTACAAGCTGATTAGAGCAAAGCATTAATGGGCCTTTCACAAGAAGCCTAAAAACAATTGCATTGCTTACTTTCTAGGCATTTAAATTTGAAATACAGGATTAAAAAAAAAATTTTTTTTAGCTTTTATAGTGCCATAATTCTAAAATAAATTCACTAAAAGTGACCTTTCCATGAACCTTAAGGATATAGATAATTTCAAATTTTTGAGTCACTGTACATCCCACAGAACCCAAGATACTCTGCATTATAGACATCCAGTTTTTATTTTACAATCAAGCCATCTAACCCTCCTTATGAGATGAGTTGATTTATTCCTTCATAATCTCATTTTAGGAGTTTATAGACCAAACGGGACACATGTCCTAGGAAATGTTAATGTGGAAAGGAGTTACTCAGAAATATGAATTCCCTGCGTTTAAAAAACAGAATTTAAAGGAAGGATATCTATTTTCAATCAGTTTTATAATAGAACCCCAGCATATTTTTCCACCTTCAAAATATCCTAATTCTATATATTTGTAGCTGAATATATTTTTGTTCTGACACAGCTGGAAAAAGCTCCAATTTAGCAATTTAGATTTAGCAAACAATTTGTGCATAATATAGCCCATTTGCTTTTGGTGTTATTTCATCATGATTTTAGAGCCAAAAATACTGCAATATAAAAATCAGCAATTGAGTATGTGCAATGACTCTGATGAACTGGATTTTCAGTGGTAGTTTGTTTAAAATATTATCCAGCCTGCTTAGAATGTATAATTTCAAAAATGTCATGACTTAAAAGGTACGATGCCCCTTACTGTGTCTAATTTCCATTACAAATCAAGAGGACACAAGCTGTGATATCACTCACTTCCTATGTGAGGAGAACTTAACCCTCTGACCCACCTCACTCTCCTCTGTTCTTCAGAACACTGAACCAAGGCTATGCCTGATAAACTTACAACTTAATTTGTTTTTAAGATTGTAAGTCTAGATTTTATCTAAGTTTCTCGAAAGGGAAGCAAATTATATGCCACCCTCCAAGACTACTGTCCTCTAAATAAAAGAACAAGACTCAATTGCACTAGAACTAATCAGTGTTGGCTTTTTGCAGGATATTTTTAGGTATGGGCAGTGACTACAGTGAAGCTACATCTTGTTCAAGTTCAGTTCTGCACTAGCAGAGATGATAAAACACATGTACACAGACCCATGTGAGGAAAGGTGGTCTCAGAATCAAGCCCTCCTGCCTTGAGCTTCTGATGGATATTCTGAGGCTAGCAACCACCTGCCCTTGGAGCACTTGTTTTCTTGCGTTTTGGACGAGTGTCCTTCTGGTGGCTCCCTGATTGTTGCCCTACCTGACTTACTAAAAAAGCTGTGTTTGTACTGCCCTAGAATTCACTCAAGTCTAGACTCCACTCTGTATACTTTACCCTGATTCCCACTTTGTGGAACAAGATTTTTCCTTTCATCCATCCATCCATCCATTTATCCATCCACCCATTCATCCATAGAACTATACAATTCAAAGCATCTACCATGTGTCAGAGCAAGTTGTGAGGCAAGTGAAGCTAAAAAAATTCCTGGCGAGTGTCTTCAGAATATTTACAACAAAGTGAGGGAAAGGGGCACATTAAAGATACAATCATATCCAGTGAGGCAAACATAATGGTTAAGTAGTGCCCAGGATTTTATAAAGGCTCAGATGTTGAAAAGTAGCTTATAGGGAGGATGTGAAGGAAGACTTTACAAAGAAAGACATGTATGAAATGAGTTTCAATTCATAAGATTAACCAGGGGAAATAAAAGATAATGAAGATAAAGAGATAAAATGAGGTAAAGGAGAAAAGTGTTACCATCTAGGAGGTGTGGGGATAAAGACATGGAGACTAGTAGCAGCACACTGGGTGCAGGTAACTACAGTCTTCCCCGTGATGCTCAGTTAAACCGTGTGAGCCAAAAATCACGAGAAATGAGCATGGGAAGTAAGAAGAGTTCAGATATCTGTGGGCCTTTGAGCCCAAGCTATCCCTGGGGTAGCTTCTGCACATCACATACACTTAATGTTTTTCTTTCTTACTGTGAACATTACCTTAAGTATTATTTCTCACACTTGCTTGATAAAAAGAATCAACTAGAGTTGTAAAAAAGGTATATGTTATGAGACCCCTCTGTTTGAAAGTCTGATACAATATTGTCTGGGAAGGAGGAATCTGGATTCTTAACAAGATTATTATGATCAGACCCATTTGGAAAACATTCACCTTAGTAGTAATTTCTAAAGAAACAGAACATGTCAAAACTGTATGTGTTTTTTTAATTGCTTTAAATAATAGATTAAAATACACTGAGGCTATTGTATACATCGGAGAGAGTCAGTATTGTAATAAAAAAATTTATTTAGTATGCCATAGTCAAGGCAAGATTTAAATTACCTATTTCAGAATTGTATCAAGCCATTTTATGGCATTGAATAACCCCTGAATTAATTAACCATGAAACACTGATTAACTAGTTTTCATCCTATATTTTCTTTTTAAAAGGAAATGAATGAAAATAGAAAGAAATGATAATTTTATCATTTTATAAATTCCAAAGATTAACTTCCATGTCCAGTCTAATTTGCATGATAATGACATTCTGTCAACCTTAATTTTCACTCTGAATTTTCAGTTGGCTATGGTATATGTATTCACGTTTTTCTTTATGCTTTGCTAGGAATTCTTAAAATAGGTGACATTTTAATCCAGAGGTGATAGAGAAAATATATCTATGCTATAAGCTGTGTGATACGTTCATATAGCTCCCAGAGTACCTTGCAATTCATCTACATGACAGCTGTTATTGAAGCTTAAGATCATTAGCACAGGAAACTTGGCAAGGACATAGGATTGGGTTATAAATATTGGCTTCAGATGTCATTTTAGGGCAGAGTTAAATTCTCTCAGGATGTAGTAGCATGTATTATATAAGAAATCTCAGTGGAATCCAAAGTTACTTGTGAGATTAATGAATTAGACCAAAGGAAAGCATAAAATAAAATTTGGATTCAAGTTGTTTTTGATTTTTAAAAAAGTTTTTGTAGCAAAGTTGAAGGGTTTAATTTTTGTAACCTACCAATTGTCTATATGAGTCAAGTTACTTAACTCCTCTAAGACATTTTATTCCTGAGTAAAATTTGGATACATGGAGTTTGTCTTTTTGCTTTTTGTTTTTGTTTTGCCTACCACATACTAAGTTCTTCTCCTTCCTCTTCCTTTGTTATCCTTTCCTTCATTTTCCCTCATCTTCCTCCTCTTCTTAGTCTATAATTATTAGTATCATCATTTTTTACACAATCAGTGACACATTCTTTTACCTCCATTTTCTAAAGATTTTCCAATTACTTGAATCATTTTTTAAAAACTACATTTTAGCTATTAGAATAGCTGTATTTAGAGCAAAAAGTTGTACATCAAGTCACTTGCCTAGTGATGTACATTTTGAATAATAAACACTATTTATTCAAACATCTATTCTAAAAATGATTTAAGGCTCATAATAAAATTACATGCCTTCTGACAAGCTAAAAGTAAAGTGATGAAAATGAGGGAAAGAAGGAGATGAAGTCAGGGGAAAATTAAGACACCAATGAATGCCATAAAATAATGCAAAAGAATTTAGACTGCAAAATGCCTTTGCTTTTCCTAAAGCTTAATGCATACAATAACAATAGTAACAGTAAAATAATAATAACAAAAAAGAATAAGGAAAATTATGTCTTATAAGTTACAGAGTTAGGGAGATTAAATCACATAAACAAGAACAGTAGTGGAGGACAAGCATAAGTATTCTTGGTACTAAGAACAGAGAGAATTTTCTCCTTCAGTCTCCATGAGGTGAGTACTGATCAGCAAAAAAAAGGACAATGACCTTGGCATTCTTCCAGTAAATGAGTGTGCTCCAAAAAGCTCTGACTAGAATATTATTTTGAACTTGGGCATTGGCATAAGCCAAAGTAAGGATCAACGAAAGCTATTCTATGACTGGTCAAAACAATATGGTCCCAATGTGGACCTTCATGATGGTCTGACTTGATATAACAGTAAGATTTAGAATGTCTTATGGAGATGGTTTTATGACATATGGTGTTTTTGTTTTTGTTTTTGTTTCTGTTTTTTGATCTTCAACAATGCCATGACCCAGCTAAGGATTATGGGGCAGTAGTTTAAGGTTATTCTCTGATTAGTACTTAGATACCAGAGATAATATATTGTCAATTTAAGGCATATTCATATGGCAGTCATAAAACTGACATTTCATGATGAACAGTTAGGAACTAACCAGAACATATGACCAGTTAGAGCACTCATTCCACTTCTACACAGGTATGGACAAAAAAAATACACACTGTCAGAATCAACATTTTCTTCAGGAAACAATCCAACTTCTCTCTAACACACAGGAAAAAAATGGCCTGTGACATTTTCAAGTAGTCCAATGTTAATTTTGTTATAACATAAAGCACATATTTAACAATTGAGTCTAATTTATATCACTTTAATGATTATTTATCAGAAGAAATACACACTCTAATATGTGTGTATAACTACTTAATAAGACCTTTACAAAATGTATCTGGCTAATGTAAATAAAGTAGGGCAAGAAAGACCAAATTTTAGAGTAACAGTTACTCTCTTCCAGGATTTTTTTCCTTTGTGGGAAACATATCTCAGAATAGCAGATGATGGCCCCGGTGTGAGGGAGACAGATACAACACCTGTCTCATTCTTATGTCTTATATCACCTTGCAGCAAAACCATCATAATCAAATAATTCCCATTAAATATTGTAAAATAATGAGGATCTGCAGTTAAATATAGGTATTACAGACTGTTGTGAGTTATATTTTTAAATTGGAGTCAATATCATTATAGAATTTCAAATACAGAATGGAAAGGAATTGAACTGCTCAATTTTCAAGTAATATTTTATTATGAAAACATGAATCTATATCCTCAGTAGGACTAAAATATTAGAAAGAAAATGCCAGTATCTTAGTGACATAGTAAATTGTTGTATCTTCAAAATACTGCATGTTTTACATATAAGTTTTTTGGTATTGGCCATGATTTCTATTTTTTAAAATCTTTATAAATAGATTAACAGTCAAGATAACTGGCACCTAGGACAATTTCAACTCAAAGAACTTGTATGGGAGACCCTGAGCATATTTCATGTTTGTTAGGTTCTACAAATATGCATTTAAAAATAAGTATCCTGAAAATTTAAGGCCAAAAACAAAACTAAACAACAATTGCCAAAATCCATAAGCATTCCCATCAAAGACTTTTAAATGGTAATTAACAACACCAACCAACATAATTCAAGGTTGTAGAATCTATGACAGAGAGTTAAAGATGTGTTTAAGTTAAGAGAGTTTATCCCTAACATGAATCTAAAAGGGACAATTAAAATTAGTTGCTTTTGATAGAGCCAATCATTTCTGAGATTCAAATCTCAAAACAGTTCAGAACGACTTATTTATGGAATGCTCATTTAACTAAAGACTATTTAGATATTTATATTGTTGCAGTTTCATTCATTTTGTAACTAGGGTTGGGGGAAAAAAGCACAAAACTTTAAACTGGACATCCAGACGTCACTGCTAACCACAGACTTACATTCTTTTGCTATTTATACCATTTGTTTACTTTTTGCATTTCCTCAGCTTGGACAGGGACTTTCTGCTTCTAGTCAATTTCACTCTTATTTTTGGCACATAAGTAAATTTTCCAGTACTTCTGGAAAATGTTACATCTAACAAATTCTTAGCAAAAAGATGATGGAAACATTCCTATTGGGATTTAATAAACTGGGTGGTGATATTTGTCACTATTGTCCTAGGAGATACCCACAGTAACCAAAAATATGTCTCCCAATAGTCTCTAGCAGGCCGGTAGCAGTAGTAAGTGGTACCTCCTTGCCTTCACCCCTATACAACACGACCATCTAATACTATCTTCCCATTGTTTAAAACATAAATGGCCTCCAGGATTAGGCTGGCAAAGACTCATACATACTATGGCCCCTCTTGAGTTTTCTGAATGATCCACTGAGAATTTCTGTCAATACTGTAGCCTAAGGAAATTAACTCTGGTCTCCAGTGAGTATGAAACACTAGTCTCCTGTCAGTTACCAAATTCTTATGTTTAATCCCATGGTGTTATTTAAAATGAAACTTTGGAGCACCATAAACATATTTTTTCTTTTCAAAAACTGCGAAAAGGGAAGGGATATTTTGTTTATAGTAAGTGATAGCTCTTACTGATTAAACATAACTTTGTTAAAAAGGAACCTAGGAATTAATTCCCAGATGAATACTCATCCAACACCTTCATTTAGGATGCTTGCAAAAGAACTTGCCTTCTTCAAATCCCAGGGCTTTCTGCTGTTATTTTAACTGGTGCTCTCAACTTTATCTACCAGCTGGATAGAAGTAAATTTTACTTGTTTTATTGCTCAGTCAGAAGAAAATTTCCACACCAGTGTAGCCAAACTAAAAATGAATAGGAAATGATAAATACAGCTTAAGGAGGAAGGAAAGACCATTTCCTTTGGCCCTGACTGTATTATGACAAATGCTGTGCTGCCTCAATCTACAGAAAGTAGGAAGACTGTATAACACACAGTGCTGCCTCCAAGCAGAGCACTGAGACACCACTTTATACCAGCAGCTCTGATGAACAGCCTGCATCCTAAAAGTGGTTTCCTATCACAGTAACTTTCAATCTTGATCAAAACCTTTAGTTCAAAGGCTGCAGTTACTGCTTATGGCACAAACATTCTGATTAACAAGTTTTTTTAATATCATTATAATGGAAATGCCTGTGACTTCTTTGGTGTCTGTCTTAATGCTCTTTTGTAATAGGGAAAAACCCATCAGTTATAGCAAACATTTCCTAACATGTGTCAGAAAGGGAACAGCTTAAACAAAGATTATGACTTACTTTAATATGAACCTAAGATATTTCACAATTAATACATTTTCCCTTTTTGTCTACATAGAACAACTATAAATATTTCCTTGCATACCTGCATTCTCAAATCAGCTCTCAATTAAAGAGGAAATAAAGCAATTTGACATTAAAATAATAGTCTAGATTATCTTCAAGAAGTTTTACAATTTTACCTTTTACATTGAAATCTATCATCCATTTTGAGTTGATTTTTGTATAAGCTGTGAGGTTTGTGTTGAAATTTAGAGCCTGGTGAAACACATCTATGACATGACGCCAAAAGCATGATCTATGAAAGAGAAAAATTGATAAACTGAACTTTATCAAAATTAAAAAGGTTTGCCCTCCAAAAGACCCTATTAAGAAGATGAAAAGACAAGCTATAGACTGAGAGAAAATATTAGCAAACTACATATTTGACAATGACTTATATCTGAAATACAAAAACTTTCAAAATTGAAATTAAAATAATAATCCAATTAGGAAATGGGCAAAAGACATGAAGAGATAGTTCATCAAAAAGAATATACATACTGACAGTTCACCACAAATGATGTACAGAAAGCAAGCAAACACATGACAAAATGTTCAACATCACTAGCCATTAAGAAAATGCAAATTAAAACCACAATAAGATATCACAACACATCAGAATGGCTAAAACTGAAAAAGTTACAACACAAAATGCTGGCTAGAATATAGAGAAGCTATATTTCTCATGCATTGCTGATGAGAATGTAAAATGACAGAGCCTCCTCTAGAAAGTAATTTGGTAGTTTCTTACATACAGATACATATCATATAACCTAGCAATGGTATTCACTTATTGCAGAGTACTGAAAATTTGTTCCCCTAACCCTGCCAAAATTTGAATATGGTTGTTAATACCAGCTTTATTTGTAACAGACAAAAACTGGATACTACAAAAATATCCTTTAATAAGAGAACAAGTAAACAGACAATGATACACCCATCTCCCGTGGAATACTACTCAGCAATGAAAAGTACTGAACAATTGATACATACAACAACTAAAATTGCTCTCAGGGCATTATACTGAGTGAAAAAATCCAATCAAAAAAGGTCACATACTGTATGTTTCCATTTATATAACCTCTTTCAAATGACAAAATCATAGACATGGAACACAGATTAGTGGTTGCCAGGGCTTGAGAATGTTGAGAGGGGGAGAGTGGATGTGACTATAAAGGAAGAGCATGAGTGAGATCTTTGTAAAGATAAAATAATTCTGTATCTCAGTTGAAGCAGTGGTTACACAAAACCGTACATATGATAAAATGACAAGGAACTACACATATAAATTGTACCCATGCAAAATTCCTAGATTTTATATTATACTATAAGTATATAAGATGTATTCATTGGAGAAAACTGGGTTAAGGATACAAGGGGCCTCTCAGTACTATCTTTCCTTTTCCTATGAATATAAAATTATTCCAAAATAAGTAATTATATAAAAAGCTGATTAGAAGGTCAGTTTTTGCATAGGCTGTTGGATACGCTAGTTTCTCTTTTTTAGACTGAAAGTAACTCCATCAAAGTTATTCCATAGACTTTTATGCTTTACTTGGAATAATTTATCCTATGATGAAATCTTTAAATGATGATATTTAAATTAATACTGGACCTGTTTTACATCTGCTGGCATCCGCTTCCACTTTAGCAAGCTATGTTGGATGTAGGGAGTTACACTCTGTGCCCTCCTCACACTTAAAATGGTCCAGAAAGGGACCTGATTCCCATTTGCAAAGATCAGCACCTGACCCAAGCTGCCCAATAAAAAAACTTCATCTTCTTGACTACAGCGATTGATTTAGGCATGAGAAATGTGACACACACAGGTCAATCTAAGTTGTTCTGAGATTAATACATGGACAATCAAAAAAGAGTGCTCTTACTTTTATTTATTTTTATAATCATTGACCATAGGTTTATAGATTTGTAGCTTCTAGTCACATGGAGAAGGTTGCCCTGAGAATTAAATCAATAGGCTAGCATCACCCTTGAGTCAGAGAATCCCTTTATTTCTTTATGTTTTGCTTAAATTAGTCTGGGTCAGGTCTCTGTCACCTATATTCCTGGGTCCTGATAAATATAAAAAAGTATAAATATAGACATTGAAAATATTACTTATAATATTTTCATTTGAAGGAATGAAAGAGAAAAGGCTATAATCCTTATTTGTAAGTGAATGAACAAACTGGATAATATACAATTATATATATGAAATTGCTGAACTTTGACTTACAAAATGTAATATTATATGGTTCAGTCAAATAGCTTACTACATATTTAGTTAACTAACTAGTTAATCAATTACTTAGAGATTTATTTAGTTATACTTGCTTCCTTCCACAAAAGTTTGAGATCACTATTTTCCTAAATTTATTAGTAAGTATATTTCTCCAGTAAAGTTTCTGAAATTCCTTCTACTGGTTACCTGGTTTAGAACAGAGTGTATTTCAGAAATCTTGCTCTACTTCCTACATATATGACAGTGTAAATAAAATTGAGAACTTGATTTAGGATACCATTTGTCACATGATATCATGGTGATAAGAGTTATTTCTTTAAAAGAAATGCAAAAGCAGATCCTTAAGTCCTCTATTATATGAGCATGTTTTGACTTCAATTACTCCCACTCCAATAATACAGTATTTTAATTCAAGAATATTTTTAACATCTGTCAACCTAAGAAGAACCTAGATACAGTATAATTTTAAGAGAATCTTTTGCATTTTGCACTTGAAATGTTAACTTCAAATGAAGATAAAATGATAAAATTTTGATACCATATTCATTGGACTTTTTTTTTCATTTATATTGGCAAAATAATCCCAGACATAGCTATTAACTTCAAAAATAGAGCTTCCCCTGTCCTTTCTTTAAAAAGTCTTTTCTTTCCCTCCATATTCTAGCCCCTTGTCCCCTTCTGTCTCTGAATGTAAAGCATCTCATGATCAAGTTGCATTTCTCACAACTTCCTCAAATGTCTTGAAAGCCAACTCCCCCTCGAAAGAACAAGAAGAAAGAATTTAAAGGAAAAGACAAATGTGGTCCTGAAGAGCAGACTGTCTCCATGGTTCAGAGTCATATCCTGATGACAGCTTAAAGACCCCAGAAACATGGTAAGAACTTTAATCACCATAACATGTATAAAAGGGTCTTTTAATTTTTATCAAAGTTTGCATGTGGGTATGTTTAACACAATTTATTATCCAAACTGAAATCAAAAACAAGAATTAGTATACACCAAAAGGAAATTGCCTAGCAAATGATGCATTTTATATTTTTCATTTTACCAGAGTAAAAAGGAAATCATAAGTAGAATGACTTTCTTTTTATTGAAGTGAAATCCACATAACATAAAATTAATCATTTTAAAGCTTACAAGTTGAGTGGCATTTAGTACATTCACAGTATTGTTCAACTGCTACATTAAGTTCCAGAGCATTTTCATCACCCCCAAAGAAACCCCCTTACCCTCTATCCTAGTCCCTGGCAAATATTAATTTGCTTTCTTTCCCTGTGAATTTAGCTCTTTTGGATATCTCACAAAAATAGAATCAAATGATATGTGACCTTTTGTGTCCAACTTCTTTTACTTAGCATGTTTTCATGGTTCATCCCTGATAGTGTGTATCAATACTTTATCATTTTGTGTGGTTGAATAATAGTCCATTGTCTTATATACCACATTCTGTCTATCCATGTATCTGTTGCTAGATATTTGTGTTGTTTCTACCTTTCAGCTATTGTGAATAGTGCTGTTATGAACGTTCATGTACAAGCAGTTGTTTGAACACCGGTTTTCAATTCTTTGGGGTAAATACATAGGAGTTGAATTACTGGGTCATATGGTAATTTTTTTACTTCTGAGGAACTGCCAAACCCTGTACCACAATGGCTACACAATTTTACATCCCTTCCAGCAATGTATGAGGGTTCTAGTTTCTCCACACTCTTGCCAGCACTGGTTATTTGTGGTTGATGATGATGACGATGATTGCTATCTAACTGAGTGTGAAGTATCTTATTGTTCTTGTGATTTGCATTTCCTTAATAACCTATGATATTGAACACTTTTTCATGTCTTTGTATACTTTTGGAGAAAACTGTATTCAAATTCTTTGCACATTTTAAAATTGACTTGTTTGTCTTTTTTTGTAGACTAATAAGAGTTCTTTATATATCCTGGATATTAGACACTTATCAGATAGATGATTTTAAAATAGTTTGTCCTTTTCTTCATTCTTTGGGTTTTTTTCCCCATTTTCTTGAAAGATAGTGCTCTTTGATGAAGAAAATATTTTAATTTCGAAAAAGTCTGGTTTACCTATTTTTTCTTTTGTTTTTGTGCTTTTGCTGTGACATCTAAGAATCCACTGCCAAATCCATGGTCATGAAGATTTACCCCTATCATTTTTTCTAAAGAGTTTTATAGTTATAAGTCTTATTATTGATCCATTTGGGGTTAAGTTTTGTATATAGTGTGAGGTAGGGGTTTTGCAACCTTTTAAGGCACACCTCATGTATATTTGGGCTCCTGGAGAAATAATTCTGACAAAATAGAGGAATTATTTTACTTAGATTTATAGCTCTTAAATTAAAAAACAAAAACATTACTAATGAGCATTCGGATGCATGAAGGCTTTTATGAAACTTGAGAATTAGTTGATACTACTCCAGAAATACATACTCTAGTCAGTAGAGTCACTGGAGCTACTGTGCCTTCCTCATTTATTTCTGCCAACCATCACTAGTCCATCAAGTCTTGTAGTGACTGGGTAGTATCTAAGGCTATAATATCTTAAATACATCTATGGACCTTCCTACAGTCCTCAAATATGAAGGTAAGGGAGTTGGGGTTCTAAATCTCCTCTGTGATTACAGCCCCTCATATTTAATAAGCCTTTCCATTTTACAAAGCACTTCTTATTCACAGTGTTTTATTTGATCCTCCTACTACTTTTTGAGGTAGACAGAATGTGTGCTTTTTCATCATTTTACACCTAAGAAAACTGAATCTTTGCAAAAATAAGTGATCTTTCAAGGTCATATGACAAAAAGTAGCAGATCAGTACTCAAAACCCAGTCCTTGGACTCTGAGCCAATCCTTCTTGCCCCCATTATGATGAGACAATGTGATTCTGGAGTAAATTTATATGAGAGTTTTTTTAAAGAATTATTTTAACTTACTACTAAAAATCATGTTTAAAAAGTGAGAAAAAGCCATAAAGTGCTATTTTCCCTCTAAATGAATGTGCAGTACATATTTATGAGCTTTTAGTACAATAATTTTATAACCAAACAGCTGCTGAAACAGTGAATTTTTATGACCAGTAGCTCAGTTGGTGTTTTCCTCTTAAACATGATAAAATAAAGTTTTGTGTTACAATCCATCTATTTCAGATGCATTTAATAAAAGCATCAGTGAAAGGATCACACTGGCAGTAGAGTAAAATAAAAACACATGTTGGTAACTAACATTTTTACTCATATGTGTGCCTGATGATAGTGAACTACAGTATTCGATATTCTTTAAAAGAGATCATAACTAGGACTTTTTTCAGAGCTACATGATACAGATAACCATCCTTACTCATCATCAAATCATATATACTAATTAAGCAACTTTCATATGGATAGCCCTGTGCTAGGTATTATAATAGGATAACAATATGAATAAGACTTAGACCCTAGTTTATAGTCAAAGAAAGATAACATACATGAATTTAGCTAAATAGATTATAAAAGTATATACTGTGGTCAAGGTAATGAGCTGCCTGTGAGGAAATGAATTTCCTTTCTCTGAAGGTGTTCAAGCACAAGTTGGTCTTCCATTCAACAGCATTGTTATAACAGGGACTGATGCATGGATAGAGGTAGCAGTGAATCACTCCTAAGAGTACTTCCAATTTTAACATAAGCATTGTTATAACAGGGACTGATGCATGGATAGAGGTAGCAGTGAATCACTCCTAAGAGTACTTCCAATTTTAACATAAGCTCTAAAATAATACAGTTTACAGTTAAAGCTATAAAATAAACCTCTTCTCAAAGCATTTGCTTGCTGCTATATTAATGTTTTTCCCTGCTTATGATTTTCTTTATTCATTATTCATATGTGCTTGTGAAACATTTTTATTACTTCTTGAATGAAACATTTTCTATGAGAGGAATAGCCTGGTAATAGTCTTTTGTAATAGTCCTATCCAAAATGAGTCCTATAGTTATTCCTAGCACCTTTCATTGGGTTTTTCCTTAACAGACCTCTAACATCTGAGAATGCTGATTCCACCACCAGAACTTCCTGCAGTTAATGCTATCACATTACTATTAATTACTGGATCAAAGAATTGCATAAAAACTGAAATATCGTGTAATTAGTAGCTGAAAGCCTAACTAACAAATGTAAAATAAATTTTAAGAAAATTTAAAATGTTATTTGGCACTGATCAGTACCATATAAAGCATGTCAAATTAAATAGCATCTCAATATGCTCACAATGTGTTTTCTAAAAGGTGAAGAGGTTAATTGTGTTGTAAAAGGAATTTCCAAAAGAATGCATCATCTATTTTACATTGAAACCTCAATTTACCATGGCAGGAGGCCATATTACTGAGCTTTGTAGATTAGCAAGTAATTGACCAAACATTCAGAAATAGTTTTCCCTAATTGTTGGTTGCTGGAGCAATATATATTATTATATTTAGCAATCCTAATTAAGTTTAATAAATTAAGGTGATCTTTGTTGTGAACTAAAATTTATATTATATGTTTTAAAGTTAATAAACATATAAATTTGCTAAAAGATTCTTGTGATTAAATTTGTCATAGTTGATATAAAACTGTTCAGCCAAGGAAATGAATATTTTTTTAAATGTTTTATGTTAGCAAAAGAGAATTACTGATTATTATTCATCCTGACAATATTCTCTTCTCAAATTATAAACCAAATACATCTTGACTGTGGGTTATGGTAATATGCAAAAAGTTTAACTAGTTTATATGAGTGAGTTGGACTTTTTTCCAATAAATCCTATCGGTTTTGTTTCCACTGAAAGGTTTTATTTTTCAACTTGTCCAGCTTTCAAAGGAATAAAGAACCCTGTAAGGACTGATGGATTCTACATAACTGACAATAAATACTCTCTCATGTATCTCTTTCTCTTCAAAGAGTGCACCATCTCTTAGATAAATATCAAAGTGACTCTTAAAATTTTGACGTCTTAGTAGCAGCGATAATATTACCAAATGTTTGTTCAGACAGGCAGGCTTGTAAAATTTCTATTTAGCCAACATAATTCCTATTGACTCCAACTAATTTTCCTAGCACACTTCCTCTATCTTTTACTGTTTCTATATATATCACAGCAAAACTGGTGATAACTTAATATAATCTGTTCAGGCACAGTCTGTCCTAGATACTGTGTAATAGAAATAATTGGTATTTATAAATGTCTACAGATATGTAAAAGACTAATAAAAAATTTGGGTAAAACTCAAAATGGTTCTTATATTTATAACCTGAATCATATTACTGTTTTAAAAGGCAAAGTATGACTAGTTCACAGGCATTTTTAAAAGTCATATTAAATAAACAGTAAACCAAACCAAGGGAGGAAGACACTAAAAATTAAGTTGTTATACTGGTTCTACTCTTTTTTATATATCAGCATATAATCTTTGAGTTGCTGTAAAAGTCAAAGTAGCTCAAACTAGAAGGGAAATATATTCGCTCAAGTGACCAAAATGTTCTGAACTTCCTTTTCTACTTTCAGAAAAAGCTTGCTTTGGCAGTTTCAGTGTGTGACCAGGAACTCTTTCCTTTCTCTGATTCTCAGTTCTGCCTCCTTGATGGTAGCTCCATTCTTAGCAGATTTCTGTCTTCATGGCCCCCATTGTCTCACAGTGCACCCCCACCCCGTCTCTCTTCTGTCTCATTTGTGTCACACAGAGAAGACTAAGAAAGCATCTTTTCCAGAAATCTTAGAAAAGATCACTCCTCAATTCGTTGGACACGTTTGGAACATATGTTCCTGAATCAATCACTCAGAGGAATTATCTTAAGCCAATGAGGCTTTACTTCTGTAGCTGAGGAAGGGTTCGACTTCCTCTGAAATATATGGCTGCATGAGGAAGGACAAAACTGGGATATACCTTTATCAGGAGAAAAGAATGGATACTGGCTGAGCAACACAACAGGTACAGGAAACTTGTGTTGTACGTCTTGGCTTTTCCACTAATCCTCTCCTCACCTTTAACTAATAATAGAAATGGCATTTTGGTTAAGATCAGAGATCACAAAACTTGTGTGCTAATGATTCTCATCTCTCCCATCTAGAACCGCATCACCAAATGTGTGTGTTACAAGAAGCTGCCTCCCACACCACTGAGTGGTCCAACATCCATAGAAAATGACTGACGAAGTTGCTGAATCACAATCCTTTGGATAATACACTCCACTGGCTAATTCTTAAATAATAATCATAAATTTTAGGTGATCTTTTCTTCAAGTATAGACCAAGGTAAAGATTCACAGAGCCCCTCCACTAAATAAATCCTCTTCTACAACTCCCTGATCGTTCCAAAGAAACCTGTAGGCCTCAGTGCCTCAGTTGTACGTTCTGTGGTTTTCTAACACGGCCTCTGAGCCAATTAGCATGAATCCTAAAATTTGTTTGGCATCAATGGCCAAACAAAATATGTGAATAAGATGAAAGATACTGGTAATTAACCGGGTATTAGGATGTTTGTGAATTCAGGTTCTCTGTGCCAAATCATATGTGATGGGGCTCCGCTAAGTAGGAGAGAGGTCACTCACTCTTCTATTTATTCCTTCAGATTCATACTCCACCTTTCTTCACCCTGGCCTATGCTTTGGTAGCAAACCCTGTATGGGTTGTATCTATTCCATTACACCTCTGATTTCTCATTAGGCTTGGCCATTAGCACCAGCAGGAAATATGTAGGAGGATGGAGAGGGGCATCATGGATATTCTTTCCCCAGCTCTCTCTTCTAGTATTTCACCATGAGTTGACTGTGTCCCTCTCTAAAATCCCACAGTTCTTAACAAGTGGCCTTCCCCTAGAGAGCTTTCCTCTCTGGTTCCAGTAACTGCTCCTTCCACCTCCCCTGTAAGACTTACAAATGTTGGGAGCTCCTCACTATGACTAGCCTGAGGGTTGGGTTGTTGGATTATTTAGGCCGTCCACACACTTTTGTACATCATCTGCTAACTAAACTCACTCCAATCTACCCAGTAGAATATGCCATCCATTTTCTGCCAGGACCATGGCTGATACCAGGGTCAACTGGGTTATGGGAATAATAAGGGAAAGAACAAGTTGTGCTCAGCAAAACATTGGAATGACCTGACTAGAGAGAAACATTACAGAAAGCGAGAAATACAGATGAATAACCAGGATAGGGCCAGATGGTAGAGCCCCTAAATCCAGAGGACTTTAGAGTTTGGTTGACAAGAATTTAAAAACTAGAAAATGTTTTTGAGGATGATCAGAGCATGCTGAAAATATCATTAATGGTATTTCTTTTGTTGTTCAGGGTGAACTGGTGATGGAAAAGACTTCAAAATGGAAAGAAAGTTTAAAAGCTCCTTAAGACATGTAGGCAAAGACTGCAAAAACTGATAGAAGCCTAAGTAGTGGGTTGATAAAGAGGAAAAGTGAAGAAGGATGGGTGCACAGGATCTTCCAATTATGGAGCACTGAATACGGAACAGGAGAGGAGGGTTATAGAGGGTAATCATATAACTTATCCTCCAAAGCAGGACACCTCTGGAATTGATCAAAGTTCCACTGATACATAAGACAAGACAATACATGTATGCTGACTGCCCCCATAAAACAGGGGCAGATAGTGACCCTAGCAATAAACAAAACATCCCAAGATAGCAACCCTGAGTTCTTTAGGAATTGATTGCATTTGGTGGGGACAAAGAAATTAAGCAATAAAGCCAATTATGCGAAAGTGGAGGAGACAAATAAAAAGCCATTTGGAGAACAGAAAGTTGGAAATGGCCAGATAGCATACAGGACCAAATTCATGATCAGTTGAGAACACAGGATGAGAAACAGATTTGAATCTTGTCAACATAAAGAATGGATCTGTTCAACCAAAAAGATAATTCCCCTGACAGAAATTCCTTCCCTCTTAATTATTTATGCCTGTGAACTATTTCCTCTGCTGCAGAGTAAGATCCTAAAGGGTAGGGCCAGATCCTGATTCACTTTTGTAAATCACCAGGCTTGGCACAGTGTTGTATATCTAAAGATACTAATAAATGTTTATTGGGTTCAAGGCTTGCTTTACTTAGGCCAGTTTAACAGCATATCTATTACCATGTCTCTTATGCCACCATGCTGCCATTCCTCACTCTTTATCTAAACAAATGTCGCTGCTACTCAATCCAGTTTGCCATCTAGAAATGAGAAGAGTCTAAGAATCAGGGTCTAACCAAGGACTGAGCTCTGGCAAGATTCCTGTGTCGCTTGAAAGTGAGCCAGAACATAAATTAGCTGTGTTGTACATAGACGTCTTATAATACTGTCCGGGCAACGAATGGGCAATAGTTTTCATTGGGGTACTGGCTAAATAGTGTTATATATTTAAATGTTGTTCTTTTCTTAATCTCTTTTTTATATTTATTTTTGAGGTATTGGGAGATGTTATTCTTTTTTTCCTCTTAATAAAATGAATGGCAAAAATTTCTATGCTTTTAATACTTTGATCTCAGATTAATATTCGATCTCTAGCAAGGTGAGTAGTCAACTGTCTACTTATTCCCATATTTTTAGCAATTGGTTTTATATATATACATAATCTTCCCTATTCATTTCACTTTTTTAAAAGCAGCTGCCATTTATTTATTTGTCATAAAACCTACTCCCCTGCTCTGCATCCAATAAATATGAAGTAATGCAGACAGAGCCTTTCATTTATCAACTGGTAGAAGTTTAACAAGTATTTGAAATGGTGCTAGGTGAAAAGCAAGAGGTATAGATTTTGAGAATCAGAAAACACAAAAATAAATTAACAAAACATTGCCTTTGACCCCACAGTGTTATAAATTTTTATGGCGACTGACTTACATGATTCTTTTGCCACAATATTATTTAACAAAAGTAAAAATTTCTCAAGCGTTATAAAATCTCTTTCTCTGTCTCCCTCCTGTCTTCCTTTCTTCCTCATATTTGTCATCTATTTTCAGACCATGTCAATACTGAATATTCATTAATTTTCAAAGTCCTGGGTTTTTGCCAGTTTAGATTTAGTTGATGTTCCATTACACTGTTGAGCAGATTTCATGGTTCTCTAATCAAATTAGCTCACTTCTAAACACAAACATTTTTATAAGACACTTGCCCAAAGCAATTGTGACTTAGCTCCCATCTTACTTTTTAAATAAAAAATTGCACAGCGGGTTATTAAGTTCAGTACATCACCTGCTGTGCAGAGACAGACGCACCAGAGCTGCAGCCAATCTTCCTACAGCATACACTGTAGTTCACACAGTGTAATGCACATTGTAGATCAGAGAGTTGTTACACCACTAATATTCAAAGCCCCCTGGATTTCAATTATACTTTATTTATTATCTTAGCTGCTCCACCATTTGCAATGCATAGTAATCTTCTACACATTCACTGCTTCTTCCTTAATGGTTGTGAAGTATCTTCTATGATGCATTTTGTCATATAATATTAGGTTTACTATGCAAAACACAGCTAAATCCTGACAGGCCCCATAAAAATCCATCCTAAATGAACCATTATATTGTACACTGTCAATGTACACTAAGAAAATACAGTCACTCCACAAAGCTTGCAGAAGCAGCAGAAAATAGTGAGTAATATAACTTCCAAAAAAGAGTCTGCAACTACATATTTGCACTTGACAAGACATATTCTCCATCAGGATATGGGGTGAGGATAACTGGGGACATAGCAACAATTAATTAAAATTCAATTCAGTCCATAAAGTAGTTTTTGAATTCTTATGGGGAATTAACTTTTTGGTAAGACCTGGATTCTGCTGTCTACAAGTTCAGCCAATGCATATGGAAAACAAGAGGTACACATATGACTATAATCAAGACCAACTATTACGTTTGATGTAACAGAAGCATAAACAACAGACTACACCAGAACCAAGCAGAGGGAGTTAATTGCAGCCTCTGGGGCTCTTGGTAACTGATGAGCTCGTGATTCCCAGGTCCTATTAGTCTTCTCAAGGGTTCCAAAATACATTGCTGTGAACTTACTATGTTGGAATCATGGGGAGAAGCAAGGTCGTTATTATCACATCTAAAAAGTGTATCTTATGGTAAGACATTTATACATTAAGTGGAAAATTCTATTCAGCAATATGGTCTGATAGTGTGGTGACTCTTTAAAATCTATCTAGGCTTCAGTAACTTTAAAATCTCAAGTTTTACCATAGATTTAATCTATATTCAGACACAGGGTATATCCTGTGTGTACTAACACACAACGTGGCTTTCAATGGGTAGATTTAGAACCGAAATGACATCTTTACTATCATCTTTTCTTCTTTTCATTATTTTATTTGAGATTAGGTATTAAAGGATCTCTTGCTACAACATATCTGAAAATGCTGGTTAAAATAAAAATAAATGTGATTTTTAAATAAATTGAAGAAAGTAAACAGTGTCAAAATTTTCACTGGTAAATTAAAAGGTTTTAGGATGCCAAACTGGGAAGCTGCATTAAAGTTGCCAAAGTCCCAGGGTACTTGCTCCAAATAATCTAGAATCTTGACTGTTAAAAGCAAAGCCAGAAAATAAAGACAAGACTACAGATCCCAAACATGGAAAGACGAAACTAATCACTTGAATAAAATTGGGACATTCAAAGGGTTTCAGCTTCAGTGCAAAGATGGACTACGAAAGTTCACCTTCCAGAATGGAAATATGATAAGAAACTTTTCTGACTTAGAGAAGACTCTGGTGGGAAAATGAAATAAAATTTTTAAAATTCTCCTTTAAAAATTTATAACTTGGGCCTACTCTCACACTGATGGAATTTGAATGTATATTTCTTGCAAGTTTAAGTTAAGAAATTAAGTTATAAAGTTAACTTAAGTTTGTCCTGTGTTGGTACCTCCTAAGGCTCTCTCTGTAAGGATTCACAACCACTCAGATTTCATATGACACAAAGAGATAAAGCCAAGCTGGACATGAACTCATTATACAGAAAGATATATGTCAACATGAGGAAGAATAAGCAGAAAGAACACATGGTGAATTAGAGAACCATGGAGTTTAGACATTCCAACTACTACATACAGATACTGGAGTAAGTAAATTTAAATTTTTTTAAGTGAGTGAATCTAGACCATGAGTCAAAAAGAAGATATCATCAAGCAAAAGCAGAAAGATTAAAAAAAATGAAATTGAATATGTCTTAGAGTATATAAAACATGTATGTTCCTATCTATGTAACTACCAACCGATTTTTAAGAAAGAGAGCATTTCTAAAACCTTACCAGATCCTTGTATGATCCTTGCCAATCAAGATCCTTGCCTCTACACCATAATGATCACTACCTTGACTTATAGCATAATTATTCCCTTAATTTTACTTACTTTTCTTAAGCAAGACAATATTTAATTTTGCTCATTTCTGAACTCTACATACATAATACTGCACTTCATTCATTTGGTTATGTTCTTATTTTGCTCAAAATTATTATTTTTGAAATCCATTTATGTTCACAGTTATAAGTAAAATACACTCACTTGTATTACTGTGTACTAATTCTTTATACTGTCTACTACGATCAACCTGTGAATTATAGTGTTGATGAACCCAAACAGAATTCCAGGAGTAAAAGTATAAACACCAACAGCAGTTAACTAAAAATTGGTTAAATAATGTAAAATAATATTACATAGTTAAAAGTCATGTTAAACAGAACATTTGATTAATAAGAGAATTTCTAAACTGGAAGATAAATCAATAGAAATTATGTAGAATGCATCAGAAAGAAACACAGCAACATTTAAAAGCCATGAAGGATAGAACAAAAAGGTACGTTAACATATATTTAATCGGATCTCTAGGAAGCGAGAATAAAGACAATTGGGGAAAGGTAGAATGTTTTAAAGGCAGAGTTTCTCAGAAATTAAAAAAAAAAGAAATGAATATTTACATATAAGATGCACAACAAATAAGAATCTTATCCAATGGCAGAAACTTAACAAAGAGAAATTCTAAAAGATATCATTTAGGGAAAAAAAGAAAATTATCCAAGAAGGAAGATCTGAATAATGAGACGGAATGGTGAGGAAAGTTACTGATACATAGTAGAGTAATCTAAATAAACATTTAGTATACAAAATAGTAGCAGTGCTTAATTTATAGAATAAAGAGAAAGATTAAAATCTGGCACAAGATTAACACTTATGATGTGTGAAAGTATGAGTAGAATTCAAGTGTCCTTTAATTCTTGGATTATTCAGGAATCGAATGAACTTAAACTTTAATTTTGTTTAAATTATAATAAAACTTCCAAATCTAAGTTGCTTTAAGAAAGGGTAATAATGATAATAATAATAATAATAATAATAATAATAATAATAATAATAATAATAATTAATAATAATAATAATAGCAGCAACAACAGCAGTAGCACTGGCAATAATAAATAAAAATAATCCCAGGAAGGCAGGAAGCAAATCAAAATGACCAAAAAAGTATGTAAACAGAATGCTGTAAAACTAATTCAAAATATATCAGAAATCACAATAAAAGTAAGTTGACTCAAGTATTAATAACAAAGATAGTCAGGTTGTCAGAATTAAAATTAGGAAATCCTGTTCTCTGCTACTTATAACAGCTACTCCTTAAAATATTACAAGTTTTAAAAAGAATGAAAAAGTTTATACCAGGAAACACTAAATAAAAGACAGCTGATACAGTCGTAATGTGGCATCAGCAGGGATGTGGAATCTCAATGCATAATGTAAAGGATGCTAAAACCGGGAGCTAAAACAATTCTAAACTCATCTGAAGTAATAATATAGGCTCAAATAAGGCAAAACTGATGAAAGATAACAAAAATTTAATTTATAGTTTTAGTGAGAGGATTTAAGACTTCTTCTAATAATCAATGTCTAAAGGAAACAAAGAATTAGTAATAATATATAACTTGAAAATGTAATTAACTTGTCATAATAGACGTATGTAGAACCTTAAAATTAGCATCCCTTTTCAGCATACGCAGAACATTTATGAAAACTGACAACCTACCAGGACTTATGGTGAGTCCTGTATAATATAGACCGTGATCTTTGACAAGAGAAGAAGAGAAATGAAGATCACCGTCACTGACAGGGTAAATAGCAACAACACCAACAACAAGCCTTCAAGAAAGGGCATATTTTTGGGTATTTGAGGACATTTTCCAAATAGCAGTAGTCAACAAATTAATCATAATGAAAACTTAAAAAGATTTAGACGTCAATGAAAATGGAAATACTATAAATAGAAACTTGTGGGACAGAGCTGAAGTAGCTTTTGAAAATAAATATAAAGTTTAAATGCTTCTCTTAAAAGAAGGGGAAAGGTCAAAAAGAATTAAATATCGATCTTAAGTACTCTTTTACAAGGCCCCCCCAATTCATCCTGGTGTACAAATTTCAATTTTGATTTTATGATCTCAAGTTCCTCCTTCTGTTTTGACTTAGCTTATATTCAAACTATTTCCTTCGACCTGAGATGGTCTTCAATGGACTTAGTCACACCCCTTCATGGAACTTCACAGCCCAGCCTTCACCCAGTTGCACAATCTTAGCCTTTTATTTTTTAAAATCAAATAAATGAACCAACTGTACAACCAATCTATCCCTTTCTTCCAAGAATCTGCATCTGTCCCAACCTGTCTTGGGTCTTAATAATCTGGTAGCATCACTGATAGCACTGTATGAAAAAAAAATCTTCTAGTGGACATAAAGAGATGAAGAAATACACCACCTTAATTTATACGTGTTCATTTTCCTGAAGATAACTGAATTCTGAGAGTTTGCCTTCAGACATTTTCTTTGCGGTGATAAAAAAGAACATCTTTCTTAGTCATTAAAAAGAAAAATTAGAAGACCCTGCCTGAGGAAATCACTGAACGTGTACCTTAGACTAAATTCAGAACAGGAACGGTAACCTCACATTCTCATCTTTGTGCTAGAAGAGCAAGAACACGTTTTCTTGATGCAGTAACTATGAAGGATAAGCTGGTGAGAATTTATCTTTTCCTTTTTTTTTTTTTTTAACAATTCCCAGAGGAAGTAACAGATACTAATCACTCAGTACAAAAGCTCCAATCGGCACTCCATTTTGTGTTTTAATATGGGAACTCATCCTACCTTCTTTAACTGAACTGGAATAAAACTTATAAACTAAGCAGTTCCAGAAAACTCTAAGTAACCCTCTTCAAGATGAGTTTGTCTAAGTAAATAAAACCATGTGCCCTGCTCAAGTAAAACATTATGCTCTATCCTTTACAGAAATCCAGATAAATCTCGTGAGGACATTTTGTTGTGTTGTGCAGTCATGTATATTAATGTGTTCCACTAAGATAATATGTTAGAGATAAACAACAAAAGAGCACCCTGCTACCAGTTCCAAAAATACATACTCATCTACACTTAATATTAGTTTACATGTATAGACTAGCTCAGGATCAGGCATCACCCTCAGTATTCTGCATATATTAATTTATTTACTCCTCAAAGCAATCCTGTGGTATAGGTTATATCATCCTCATTTTACAGATGAGAAACTAAGGCACAGAATGGTTAAGTAATTTGACAAAGGTAAGCGGAAAGTGGAAGAGTTAAGAATTGAATCCAGATAGCTGGGCTTTAGAGCCTGTGCTTTGAATTTTATTACTTCTACCTTCATTTTGAACTTCTGTGGGCATCCTGGTAGTCGATATTAAAATATAGACATTAATTTGCTATCTAAGTTATACAAAGGTTTCTGAGATTCATCTAATATTACTATTATCCACCTTGTCCCAACTGCTTCCTCCATTACTGTATTTTCATCCTAAGCCATATCGTATCTGCCTTTACTGGGGACCTGTTGGTATTCAGTATGTAATTGTTCTGAGTTAAGAGGCACCGTTATGTGAACTATAACATATTTTATTGATTCCTGTAACTATAGTTTGAGTAACATATAAATAAAGGCCCCAAGCTTTGGAATAAAACTCTATAAATTCAAACCCAGTTCTTCATGTTCTTGCATATTTGGGGGTATAACAGCCTCACTAAGCATCAATTTCCTCTTTTGCAGAATATTGATATTAATAGTACTGACTCCTCAGAGTTGTGATGAATAAATTCCATAACACAGGAGGAAGTTCAGTAAAGTTTATGTGACTCATAAAGTGCCCAATACTTTAACAAATTAATGGTTCAGGGATGCAATTGCTGAATGATTTGTAAAAAAAAATACATGACCATGAAGATTTCAGAAAATCATTCACATTAAAGTGATTTACTGTTTACATTTCTTTTAGACTATTCAATCTAAACTCTTACATTCATCTAGAGTGCATTTATTGTAGGAAACCAGTGGGCCTTTCTCATTTGTTAGGCTTCAGACATCATAGTTTAGTATTTTACATTTCTTCATATACTCAAGAAAGCCCATGAGAAATTGATGAAAGTTCAGAGAAACCAAATGCAATAAAAGAGAGGGACTTTTAAAGTACTAAGGAAAGTGGGTTATTGAATCAGCATCACCCTGACTGTGCCCTATGATTCTGATGAAGCCTCAATGAAAACATAAAACAACACACTCTAAGGAAGTTACAAATGCTCTGGGACAGGACAAGAGCCAGAAAGTATCATGAATCCTCAAAGAACACCTGTATTATACAATATGTAAACAAATAGATTAATAAATTTCAGTCAAACTGTTTCAGTGTAATTTTTGCTGCTCTGATAAACACAAATTTTGTCAAGGGCAAATCTGTAATATGAGAAAATTACAGGCATCTGTCTGTGTTTGGAAAGAGATTTCTTTTCAAGATAAAGGTATGGCTTGTAATCCTGACTAATACATACTTTAACTAAATATCAAATGGCCAAATGAAGAGTGTAGACAAAATCACTGTTGTAGAAGGAATTTTAAATAGATTTAAACTTTTATTTAAAACTGCAATTTGTAAACAGAAAGCAATTTTGAATTTTATAGTTCTGTTACCAAGTACCAAGTCCAAACTTGTACTTCTCATCACACGACAAGCCAATAAATCGAATGATGACATGTTGGGGCAAGGAATGGTGACTTTGTTCAGAAAGCCAGCAGACCAGGAAGATGGTGGACTAGTGTCCCAAAGAACCATCTTATAAGAGTTAGAATTCAGGCTTCTTTTTATACTAAAAGGGGAGTGGGTGTGGTTGGTTGTTACAAACTTCTTGGTGCAGGAATCCTTTATTCTTGCAGCTGTCCATGCGGGTCTGGTCACAATGTTCTTATAAGTCTCCAACAAGACAATTGCTATCTTTTGTTCTGCAATTTTTTATCTCTATATGAATGAAAAAGTGTTGTACCTTTAAATGTCAGAGACTTGAGAATGGGCAATCATGTATATTTCAGGCTATAGGCAATATTCTTTTACAAAAGGTGCAGAGCCAGCATCACTAAGCACAGGCAACACAGTCCAAAGGTTAGAGCTAAAAGAACAAGCCAATATGGAATCAGGTTTGTTCTTCTCTGTTACAGTTCAGGAACAAAAATGTCTCAGTACTTTCAACTGTTCCTACTGTTCCTGCAGCACGTAATGAGGATGGTGGTACTGATAGGTGCTCACTTTCACTCAAAGGCCTTAGAAAAGCCAAATGTCGGGAGACCCCTTGTTTTTCTCTAATATTTTTATGTTTTAAATCACTAAACTATATTTGTGCTTTATTAAGTCTTAATCAATATTGATTTATCTTGAATATTATCATACTTGATGTTGCAATTTTTCTTCCTTGTAACATATTTTTGAAGGGACAAGATTGCATTCTTCTTTTATGATTTGAAGAATATCCACTTAGGAATTTTTTTTCAGATTTTAGTGGTCTTATTTAAGGCCTTAAGGGAATTAAATAGCAAAAGAAGAATATAATGTAATCTCTATCATTAGAGGTTAGATTACTACTCAAATTTCATTGACATTTATGGATATAAAGGTATATGGACATAAGACTCAAAAGGAGATTTGGTCCTTCCAGTATTTTGGCACTGTGCATCATAATATTAATATTAATTGTTCAAATATGTCATCTTTCTTTATTTGAGAATTCTTGATTTTATATATATATATATATATATATAAATTATCAAGTTACATAATCATAATTATTTGTGGAAATAATAAGTACACTTTTATATGCAATCAACTAAAGAGAGTTTTGACATACAAAGCAAATAAGGAGACTTTCATTTCAAGTTATAGCTAGAATTCTACCTATACTTGAAGGTACTATAAAACATTAACCTGTAAGATATTAGCAAAAAAACAGATGGCATATTCCTATGGTTACTATTTTTATGCTGATTAAACAGTGACCCCTAACACATTCAAATGATCATTACTCTCAAACAAGTTCAGAAATACCAAAAATTAGCATGCAGTATGTTTGGTCTTCAATTTTCCAAATGCTGAATCTGAGGTTGAAGCACCTGAACAAATAGTTGAAAGACCCTGAGTCCAAAGCCAAACTTCTGTGCATTTGTAGCTGGCCGAAAATACTGGTATCAGTTATCTGAACTAGTATTTCAGAAGTTGTATGACAGCATCCTTTTTTCTTCTCTTCCTTCTTCTTCTTTATATTCATATTCTTCTCCCCTTCCTTTCCTAAGCAATCCCATCCTAAAGCAAGAAAGGTAGGTGTCTGGGGCAGGGTTGGAGGGGTTGTATTTACAGTGGGCAGAGCAGGCTGTCAGAGTCCAAGCAGGGTAGGAAGCATGTCCCTGTAGTTAACATAAGGAGGGCATCCATGGAGGAGAAGGCCTTGGCATAAGGAGTTAGTGCCTAGATGAGTGAGGAAGGTGCCTTGGGATAGAAAAGCCAAGGGTGGAGTGTCGAATGTAAGGTCAAATGGTTTCTCTCTAGTGGGGCCACTCCTGTTTCCTTTGATCAATGCTTTCATAATAGATCTTTTCCCACATCCTTTTACAAAATGTTTCTTTTTTTTTCTTATTCATCCTACAGACTTCCACAAAGATTTACTTACAAAAGACCAATTAAGGAATGGGTAACTGATTCACAACAAACAGAAGTCGGAAGTTTGCCCTCGTAATTTGTTTCATTGTGTGATTCTGAAAAATTACCTTAGCCTCCCTTTGTTTATATTTTCTCACTTGTACAATTGAATGGTATTTCTTTCTTTCTTTCTTAACCTGTGGAAATGCTAAAGAGTCAATATTTCCTTGGAGACATCTTCACACTCAATATATACTAAATGATAATATCCAATCTTGGGAAGCATTGTCACCACTGTGGAGCTTAGTACATTATTGACTCTGAATTGATGAGACATTTAAACTAAAATCCAGGAACCAGCCAATTCTCAGTGTCACTGATGCACATTCATAGCTTCCATAGCTTTGCAGAATAAGCAAAAGAACTAGAAATGATGGGAAATTATGATTTGTACTTTTGTTCTCTGAACTGTTTTTCTTAAATCAACTTCCTGATGTCAAATTCAATTTATATGGATTATGAAAACCACACGGGATTTTTATCTCGAGCAATTACTTAACAATTGGTTTGTTTTTTCTGCATTAATGACTTTTCTATATTAATGACCCAGTCTCTTTCAGTTTAAGTTTAAATTAAAGAACCTATAAATAATGGTTTAAATTCCCTAGGTCACTGGAATTTTTTTGTGTCCTGGAGTTGCACTTACAGCATACCAAGCACTCACTGTAGGAGATGGCAGATGACAATCTATAGGCGAGGTCCAGCCCACGTAGACATGGGCCTGGTCAGGTTGACAGTTTTTAGCTAAAAACTGAATTGGATTTCTGATATAGGAGACATGATCTTGTCCCAGATCTAACTCATACATCTGTGTACTGGCCTGACTTTTGCACATATTAGACTTTGCTTATGATTTAACACAACTGCCAAAGAGACAAACTTAATAAAGTATAGGAAATTAGGCATGTTGCTAAAATGACTTGGGTAATTTAAAACTATATATTTTCAAGTATACCAGTTAAGTAGATGACAATTATGTTCACCAATTACTGAATCACAAAAGAACTTGTGCATAAGAGAATAACATGATTGTGTATTATTCTGGCCAAACATCTGTACTCACTCTGGAATATAAAAGTATCAATAATTTTTAGCAATAAGATTATTGTAAAAGCAAAGATGGATCTAACTTACCCTGAATCAAAGTCAGTGGCAGATACAAGGCTCCTGATTTCCAATGATATCTGCTAAAAAAAACAAAAACAAAAACTGACACTATATAATTTGATTCAAAGAGCTTTAATTACAGGATATAAAATGTTCTGTAAATGAGCCATTATGTATTTCCAGTTTTGTTAGTTATTTTAGTGAATAATAATTTCAAAACTGGGCTAATTTTTGGTTAAGGCACAAGTTACATTTGCTGAGAAACAGTATTATCTAAAAATAATGCACTGGTTTGGGAGCCCCAAATTCTAAATCCTTTTAGTTCTATGGAATTCCTACGTGATCTCAGGCAAGCCTTCTCTCAGCACGTAAGTCTTTGCAGCTTATAAAATGAAGACTAATACCTGCTGTAGAATAATCCCACTGATTATGTAGGTTTAGAACACTCATGTGTAAAGGACATCGGCTTTTTTGGAAGCAAATGAAAAGCAAAAACAAACGCATGTTTTTATTGTTACTGTTATAAATTCTATGATTACCTTGGTTGATACTTTTCTTAGTGACAGATTTTTGCAAGAGATTGCTATTTGGAAAAATCTTATCCATGCTAAAATTTGATTTGTTTGTTAAACTAACTACCCATGTGACACTTCATTTTTCTGTAATCTGTACATTCTTTGAGTTCCGTTGAATTACTGAAGAGGAAAAAATTCTCTTTTTTTTTTCATACTTAGGAATATCTTATCGTAAATCCTATCGCATGTTTCCTCCATCAAAATAAGAAAGGAAAGGAGGAAGGAAGGAAGGAAAGAAAGAAAGGAAGGAAGGAAGAAAGAAGAAAAAAGCCTCCCAAAATGAAGGCATATTCTAAATGAGATGACTTAGTATATAAACATTCATCAAAATATTTTTTTCATTTTCATTTCTTATATGAAATTGCATAGGATATGACCTAATACATTTTTATTTTAAATGACTAGAAGTGAAAGACAGTGTTTTTCACAGAAAAAGTAAACAAAAGCCTTAAACCCTAATTTATCCAAACAAATAACCTGGGTGCAGAAGAAGGTGGCTACTTTCAGACTTTGGAATGTGGCATCCACAAAGCTCTCCTTTATACCAGACACTCACATCAGCTCACCATGAAGTCCAATCATAAATAGTTGCAATAGCCAAGGTTTTGAAATTTGTTACATTTTTAAAATAAATAGCCTTATTTTTTGCCTTTTCCCTTTTTTTATTGGTTTATCACAATGAAAGATAATTAACACTGCAAGTCATAAAAAGACTGTACAAGCATAAGCACAGAATTAGCACTAAAAACTTCAAGGCATAGATTACATTGTAAAAAAACTGAAAAAATGATACACCGTAATCCACACCCACAAATGTCTATCATTAACAGGAAAAGAGCAAATTAGTTTTGTTGTCAGAGAGTCCTGGGTATTCTCTGCCATCATTTGATGTGTATGTACGAATATACACTTAACAGGAAATGAGGAAGGGCAAATAATTGAGTAGTGATAGAAAATCATAATCAATTCAGCAGCAAGTGGGTCAAGCTGAGAATAAATTTAAGTCACTCAGCTCTTTCATTTGTCTCTTCACTTCTTTCTTTTAATTTATATTCATGGATTAAGAAGAGCCCTCAAAAAAATCACCTCATCAAAAACACAATAAGATAATATAATCAAGAACATTCCAAGAGTTAGTGCCTAGTAATGAAATCTGCCAGGAAGTATATTCACTGTTTGATCATCTTGACTCATGAAATGGTTTTCCACTTGTCACCTCTGAGAACTCTCATTGTGACACTGGAATTAAGGACAACACCTCACCTTCTCCATTTCACGGCCATATATTCTCTTTATCTGTCTGATGGGCTGAATTGCATCATATCTCCAAAATTTATGTGAGATGTCTGTTAAAGCAGAATCAGTGAGATTAAGTATTTTCTTTGAAAGGAGTCCTTAGAAATTATATCATGTGATGTCTATAGTTAAAGGACACAGGCCAACTTAGAACAGGCCTCCTATGAAAGACACTTCTCAGGCAAATTGTAAGGAAGACTCCATCATTCTAGGGAAAACACTACTGTTTCTTAGCACTTAAGCAAAAGATACCTTTCCCCTTAGTATGTACAGTTAAGCACTAGTGAGTAGGTAAACAGGTGTCTAGATCCTCTGGGTAGGAAGAGATCAAAGTCCTAATTCTCACTCTCAGATACTTAATATATTGATCAATGCTAGTAGCTTAATGAAAGTTCAATGGTAGGAAAGGGCAAGGTAGCCCTGAAATTAAACAATAGCCAAAAAAGAAAAGAATTGGCTTGTTCAACTCAAGGGCCTTAATGTTTGAGAGCAAAGTCAGGTGTAAAATGGGAACTGATTTGGGTGCAACATGCTTTGAAGGTCTTCAGAGTCTACTCATTTAGGCACATGATTTTCTTGGAAGGAAAATGTCTAACAAGCAGTTCTTGAACTAAAAGAGTTCTAACCTTGGAACTCTAGGATAGGACACCACTTCTGCCAGTGTAGAAATAGATGCCAACAAGGGCACAGCTTCAGAGAAGGCAAGTCTCCATGAAGTGAGGAGAATTCCTCAACAGGAACATATGGAAGCAAGAAGCAGTGGGAATGGAATAAAACAATTCCAGGTTCTCTTGGAAGAAGAACTACCCCTTCCTTCCTGGAAAAAATAAATCTCAGAATTCTGGTATAATTTACAACAGTGAGAGAAAGGCCCACAAGTAAATGATAATGAATTTCTTATAAATAAGATACATAGATTCTCAAAGGATTAACAAACACAAGAAGAGAAGAAACCTTATTTGAACTCCATCCTTCTAGGCTTTAACTGTTCCATAGATACTAGTGCCATCCACATCCCCATCATCCAAACTCAAAATCTTAGGATCATTTGCCAAATGTCCCCCTCGATGACTCTTTCCTCTCACTATTGTGTACACATACCTATACACATAAGCATCAACTTTCCAATTCTTACTCCACAATTTCAAATCTGTTTCTTCCTGTCTATTAATATAGACTAACAGAATCCAAACTCTATCACCTAGTTGGATTGTCGTACACATTATAAAACTAGCAATTTTTATCTTTTCAATAGATCCGTCACATAATTTCTCATTCCAATGTCTCATCTATAAAACATTATTTTCTTTGCATATTGTTAAGATTAATGTTAATATCTAATCCCAGAATACACAAGAGAGTCTAAATGGCAGCTCTGAATAAAATTCCAATCCCACCACTTACTGAGTGATTTTGAATAAATTTTTAAATGCCTATGAGCCTTAGTTTTCTCAATAATTTTAAATATTTTTGTATTTTACTTTTTATTGAAGTGCATTTGATTTAAAATGTTAGTTTAGGTGTATGGCAAAGTGATTTCATTATACATATACATACATATTTTTTCAGATTCCATTTTCTTTTCCATTATATGTTATTATAAGAAATTCAATATAGTTCCCTGTGCTATACAGTAGATCCTTGTTGTTTATCTATTTTATATACAGTAATTGTGTATCTGGTAATCCCAAACTCCTAATTTATCTCCCTAATAATTATTTTAATATTTATTAAATCCCTACTAAGAGCCAGACAATGCTCTTACCATGAAAGATAAAGTAGTGAATTATGATATAGATAAGCTTCTTTTCAAAGTATCTAAATTTCTGTATGAAAAAACTTCATCTAAAAATTCACATCTAAAAGTCAGGATGGGAGGGTGGAGGGATAAACTGGGAGTATAGGATTTGCAGATATGAAGTACTATATGTTAAAAAGACAGACAACAAGGTCCTACTGCATAGAACAAGTAACTATATTTAATACTTTGCAACAGCCTACAATGAAAAAGAATATGAAAAGGAATATATATAGGTATAACTGAATCAATATGCTGCACACCAAAAATTAACACAATATCGTAAACCAGCTGGAAGCACCTCAGAGGGTAGTTGTAAACATTTAAGGATAAAATGTGGATAAAGCATTTAGCATACTGTCTAACACCAAGCAGCTGATTAATAAAAGCCAAATTTATCTTCTTAATGAAAAGAAAGAAATGGTAAGACTTTTACCTTATAGAGGGAATGCCTTATTTTCCTCTGAGAAGGACTCCAAATCATCACTAACCATAAAAATGTTAAATTGAAAAGAGTAGTCCAGATGCAGAGCTCTGGGCCCAACGACACAAAAAACAATGCTCAACCAGAGGGCCAGCACTAGCCCCAGGGTTCCAGAACCAGTTCATGACCAGGTCCCACTAAAACGGCAGGCAGCAGCATCGGCACAAGGCAGGGCCTGGCAATCCACTGGACTAGGGGCTTACCAGACCGCCCACCATAGCAGAAGGACCCATGAGCCCTCTCAGGGTGAACCACTAGAGCACATAGCTTGGGTGATGAGAGGGGAGTACACTGCTGGGATGCACAGAATGCCTCCTACAGAGGGCCACTTCTCCAAGGTCTAGAAGTGTAACTAACCTACCACATACAGAAAAATACAAATAGCAACTTAGACAAAACAAGGCAATGAAGGAATATATTTCAGATGAAGGAACAAGATAAAACCCCAGAAAAACTATACAAAGTGGAGAGAGGCAATCTACCCAAGAATTCAGAGTAATGATCATAAAGATGATCAAAGAACTTGGGAGAATGGATACACAGAGCAAGAAGTGAGACGTTTTAAATAAAGAATTAGAAAATATAAGAACAACCAAACAGAGATGAATGGATCAGTGAGCTGGAAGATAGAGTAGTGGAAATCACTGCTGCCAAACAGAAAAAAGAAAAAGATGAAAAGAAATGAGGACAGTTTAAGAGGCCTCTGGGACAACATCAAGTGCACTAAATTCTTCATTATAGGGATCTCAGGAAGAGAAGAGAAAGGACCCGAGAAAATAATTTAAGAGATAAAGGCTGAAAACCTCCCTAACCTGGGAAAAGAAATAATCACTCAAGTCCAGTAAGCACCTAAATGTAAGACTGGGTACTATAAAACTCCTAGAGGAAAATATAGTCAGGACATTCTTTGACATAAACTGCAGTAATATTTTTGGGGATCCATCTCCTCAAGTAATGGAAACAAAAGCAAAAATAAACAAATGGGACCTAATTAAACTTAAAAGCTTTTGCACAGCAAAGGAAACCATAAACAAAATGAAAAGACAACCTACAAAATGGGAGAAAATATTTGCAAACAATGTGACTGACAAGGGATTAATTTCCAAAATATACAAACAGCTCAGCAGCTCAATATCAAAAAAACAAACAATCCAATCAAAAAATGGGCAGAAGACCTAAACAAACATTTCTCCAATGAAGACATACAGATGGCCAGTGGGCACATGAATAGATGCTTAACATGACTAATAGAGAAATGCAAATCAAAACCACAACATCAGTCAGAATGGTCATCATCAAAGTCTACAAATAATAAATGCTGGAGAGGGTGTGGAGAAAAGGGAATCCTCTTACACTACTGGTGGGAATAATAAACTGCCATAGCCACTATGGAGAACAGTATGGAGGTTCCTTAAAAAACTAAACATAAAGTTACCATATGATTCAGGATTCCCACTTCTCAGTATACATCCAGAGAAAACTCTAACTCAAAAAGACACATGCATCCCAATGCTCATAGCAGCACTATTTACAATATCCAAGGCATGGAAACAACCTAAATGTCTACTGACAGGTGATTTATATATATATATATATATAAAATATATTGTATCTCATAGAATACTACTCAGCCATAAAAAAGAATGAAATAATGCCATTTGCAGCAACATGGATGGACCTATAGATTATTATACTAAGTGAAGTAAGTCAGAAAGATAATATCATATGAAATCATTTACATGTGGAATCTTAAAAAATGATACAAATAAACTTATTTCCAAAACAGAAATGGACTCACAGAGATAGAAAACAAACTTATGGCTACCAAAGGGGAAAGGGGGTGAATTTGGAATTAGGGATTAATAGGTGCACACTACTATATATAAAATAAACAACAAGGACATACTGTATAGCACAGAGGGCTATATTAATATTTTGCAACAATCTATAATGGAAAATAATCTGAAAAAGAATACATATTTATTTTTATATATATGTATAACTGAATTACTTTGCTGTACACCTGAAACATTATCAACTATACTTCAATAAAAAATAAAAATTAAAAAAGAAAAAGCTCAAAATGCTCACTGACTAGAAATCAGATCTAATTCCTAAACTCAGAATTCTGTTTATTCATATATTTCCATCTTCATTGCTCTCTTCTCTTTTTTTCAAAATGTTATTATAAGAAATAGCTTTAAAATACTAATATTCAAAGAAATGTTATATATTCTCATCTCACTTTTTGAGAACAGAAAAACAAATTATTCCAACTTCAGTGAATTTTAGAAAAACAAAATGTTACATCTGCTTGGTACTCTAGGCCATTTTATGCTAAAGTTCACTTTCACATTATTCTTCAGATTTCATGATTTCTCTTATACATCATTTGCTTATCTGTCACTTAAATGAATATCTAATAAGTCATATCTAAGTATAGGCTCCTCATTAGTTATGAGATCTCAATATTGAACACAGGTTCTTGATACCATGCTGAGAGCAATTAGGTAATTACCTCTCAATGCCTATATTCAACTTCAAAAGTTAAAGTACCAAGTCATCAACAATGAACATAATCTATAATAGGCACCTAGAAAATTTTGGTGCATTCTTAATTTTTATATTTAAGTTACATAATATCAAGCCTAAATTTAAAGACCTTCTTTACATAACAGTCTTTGTGATGCTTGTGTTGTGATAACACTTGGCAGTATTTCATCATTCATTATCAGTGGAGGAGAATCTCTTTCCTCCCTGTTATGTTACCATGTAAGTTTCCATATACAGCCTATATTCTTTGTGTTATTTTTAGAATATTTTCACTTTATAATGTTAGACTGATTTTTGATAATGACCATCACCCCTTCTACTTTGTTTCAGAGTGTATTAATTATTTTCAGATAGACTATTAACACTAAAAACTAGTAGTAGTTCCAGAATAAAAACCAGATGAATGATATCCATGTCCACTCTAAATGTGATCATTCAATCTAACGAATATTCTTCTCACTGTAATAGTGTAATCAGTGAGTTTACATTAAAATTTTTAGTAGTAGAACTCGTTGTGTTATTAATTTAATCTAGAAACCCAATATATAAAGCATTTTTAAAAAGATGAAGAACTGTTCTGTTTAATAGAAAGTCTTGCCCACTTGACCCTTTGACTATAAGATGATGATAAGAAATCTTCAAAGGATCTTCAGAACACGATCTCAAAATTACTGCTTTTCATGCTGCCCTAAATTCTGACTTGGAATTATGCTGCACTGAAGGGATTCTTGAAGAACAAAGTGGTTCAAACATCTAAATTACCCAAAGCAAACAGAGGGATGAAATTTTCAGTGCTGAGATAAGAAATAAAAGTTTTAAAAATCATTGTCTATTATTCTATGTATAATACTATGCAAGTTAATTAAGTATAACTTTCAAGAACATATCAAAAGCTTTTTTAAAGTCATTATAGATTAAATCTATTTAGTGATTAATTATATTCATCAGATTTGATCTTTGCAAGTAATTATTATAGTTATAAAAGCCAAAGTAAAAATATTTCTTAAAAATCTTTCATAAGTTTAGACAAGGTGCCTGTCTGAATACTGGCAATTTCTCACTCGGAACTGAGATCTTACAGCGAGCAAGATCTGACTCTATTTCTCCATCTTTTACTATCCTCAAGACCATAAAGGGGGACTGTATTGCAATTTCAGTATGTATATAATGAGATTTTAGACTAGGTTTATCAAGTGAAGAAATTAGCATCAGTTACCTTTCTTAGAGCTTCTTGATCTTTGGACACTGCCTCTTCTTGTCACCTTTGTTATTTATTAACATGTCAGTCTGCCCATGGCTTTCTAGTAAGAACATGAGTCTCAGCAGTAATAAACTACCCATGTCATTCAATTAAGCCCGCCACCCAAAAATTAAAAATTTAAAGAAAGCTCAGAGAAGACTTTTTAAAAATTAGTTTTATGTAAATTTTCCAGTATTTAGATCTCTGTCTTAGATAAGTTTTAGGAATTCCTATTGTAATTTCATTTAATAAATCTATCCACTTAGCATAAGAACAAAGAATATTCTTTTTAGTTTCAAATCATTTTGTGACCACATTTTAAAAAGTAACTTATATATCATATATCAGTTGGTTTCCTTAGGTTATTAAATAAATCACAGATAATTAACTCTAGAACACATCTTTGTAATTTCTGGGTAAAGATAGTGAAGTCAAGCCTGGTAAAATATTCTTCTAATAAGAACACTAAATAACTAGAAAAAAACGCTAACCACAAATAAGAAAATATCCATAATTTCCAGCCATAAATTCAAAAGAAGTAAGTCAGAAAAGATACCAAAGATTATTCATGGCATGACTCTAAACTCTCCCTCTTTTCTCCCAAATCATAATGCTGAGTCTCAATGACCTCAAAATTCTCATGAATATCCATAAATCACCCTTCCTGACTAACAGGGAGTAAATGACTTTTAAGCATGTGGCTACTGGGGACAGTTGTCTCTAACTGAAGCCCAAGTTGCAGAGTTCCAAGATGAATAAAAGACACAATTCCAATCCTACAGTATAGCCCACATCATAAGATACTACTTCAGTGCCCCTCCAAGCCCCAGCTCTAGTAGGTAAAGTAAATTATGATAGAGAACATTTAACAATATATAAAAAGAGAACACAGAACACAATTCCTCTAAGGCTTTACATCATTCTAACTAAAAACCTCTCTCACCTGCCATAACTTCCTAAAACAGAAGTTATATTTAGATCCCCAGTCTCTAACTCAGAGGAAAAGACAGACTGCAAGAAAGAGGGGAAAGGAACAAAAGATAATGTACACCACACAATATCAGGAAAACAAGAGTTGCTGATACTAATATGAAGAGGATGAAAAGAAATAGTGTGTTTCCATGAAACAGAGAAAGGCAAAAGCTAGAGAGAGGAAAAGAATTGGGGGGGAAAAACCAGCATGTAAAGCAAAACAAAAGAACAAAGAAATAAACAAAAATCACGAAGAAGAAAAAAAAAAAATCCCAAAGTGTTTTTCACAGGAAAATCTTAATGAGAGTATATATAAAATCAGAGAGAGTAAAACAGACTTGAGATAAAGACACAAACTGAAGACAAATCAAAACCATGCCAGACACAACCAACAAATAAATTATGAAAATTTCAGGGAATAATGTGTTACCAGAAACAATAATGGACATAGATGAAATGAAATAAGCACAGTATATTTAAAGGAATAACAACAAAAAACTACAGAGATCACTGACAACCATAAATCTGAATAGACTCTTTTTCTTTTATCTTAATATTACCACATAATTTTTATAACTCAAGGTAATATTTCTTACATTATGTTTTATAAACATTTATGAAGGTATAATTGATATAAAATATAAATGACACATATTTAAGTGTATGTTTTGACATACATATTAAACTATCACCATCAATAATGAATATATACAACAAACTTAGTTTTCTCATGTCTCTTTGTAATCTTGCTTTTCCACCTCTCTTCATCTCCTTCTCATTCCTAAACAACCACTGATCTCCTTTCAGTCACTAAAACTTAGTTTATATTTTCTATAGTTTGATATAAATGGGAAATATACAGTATGCACTCATTTTGCCTGTCTTCTTTTGGTTAATATAATTATTTTGAGATTCATCCATGTTGTTGGATGTACTAATAGTCCACACATACTTCTTGCAGAGTAGCTTTCCACTGTATTGGCTCTGTTTGTATTTTCACCTGTTGATGGACATTTGAGATTTTTCCAGGTTTTGATTATTACATACAGGCTGCAATCAGCACTCATGTACAAGACTTTGAATGGGCATATGCTTCCATTTCTCTTAGATGAGAGTAGAATAGCTAGATCATGTGATAGGTATATTCTTACCTTTTAAAGAAATTGTCAGACTGTTTTCCAAAATGGTTGTAACATTTCACATTTTCACAGGCAATGCAAGAGAGCTCCAGTCTCTCAAAATTCTTGCCAACATTTGGTATGATCAATCTTTTAAATTTTAGCCATACTAATAGTAGTGTAGTGATATCCCATTGTGGTTTTAGTTTACATTCTCTAGTGACTAATGATGCTAAGTATCTTTTCATGTATATATTTGCCATCCATATCCCCTTCCATCCACATGTTTGCAAATACTTTTCCCCAATCTTTGCTTGTCTTTTCATTCTCTTGACAGTGTTTCTTAAAGAGCAGAAGTTGTTTACATTGGATGAAGTCCAATTTATAAATTTTTATTCTTTTGTGGAGTATGCTTTTGAAGTTTTATCTAAGAAATTTTGCCTAACCCAAGTTCACAGAGATTTTCTCCTGTTTTCTTTCGTAAGTGTATAGATTAAGTTTTATATATAGTTCTATGATCCAGTTTAAGTTAGTTTAAGTATATGATATTGAGTAGGTAATGGGATTTTTGTTTGTTTTCTGTTTGTTTAGTTAGTTTGTTTGCTTCCATATGGACATACAATTGTTTCAGCATCATGTGCTGAGAAGAGTATTATTTCTCCAGTGAATTACCCCTACATCTTTGACAGACATCAGTTGTCTATATATGTGATTCTATATTTGGACTCTCCACATTATCCATTCATTGATCTATTTGTCTATCAGTAAACCAATACCCAAAGTTTTCATACTATATTTGTAATATTAAGTCTTGAACACAAGTGATATTAGCCATCCAACTTTATTCTTCTTTTTAAAATTTATTTTGGCTCTTCTATATCCTTTATATTTTTATATAATTTTTATAATCCACTTGTCAGTTTCTGCAAAATATCCTATATGATTTTGATTGGGATTGCACTGAATCTTACCAGTTTCAGAACTGACATCTTAACAATATTGAATCTTCTGACATATGTTCTTCAACATTAATTACCCTGTTATCTGTAAGTCTTCCATAGATGTCCTTTATCAGACTGCGGAAATTGTCATATGTTCCTAGTTTGCTAAGTGTTTTTATCAGCTGTGAATTTGGGATTATGTTAAATGATTGTCTATTGTCTATTGTGGCGAAATTGTTTTCTTTTTTTAGTTTGTTGACATGGTTAATCATACTGACTGAATTCTAAATGTAAAATTCACTAACATTAAATTCCCAGGACAAACACTTTGTTATTACACTGTCTTGTATTTTTACACCCTACTGGATTTAATTGCTAAATTTTTGTTAAGAATTGATGTATCTATGTTCATGAAGGATATTAGTCTATAGTTTCCTTTTCTTGTGATGTCTTTGGCTCTAGTTTTGGAATTGGGACAGTGTTGGATTCATAGAATGTGTTGTTAAGCATTCATTTGTCTTCAATCTTCTAGAAGCATTTGTTTAGGATTAGCACTATTTCTTCCTTAAGTGCTTAAAATAATTCACCAAGTGATATGGGCCTGAAGTTTCCCTTGTGGGAAAGTTTGTAACTACAAATTAAATTAAATAGAATAGTGCCATTCGGATTATCTACTAACTTAGAGAAAACTTTATCTATCTTAGAGAGCTTTGGGAGTCTGTGTCTTTCAAGAGTTTGTCCACTTAATATACACTGTTAAATTTATTGCCATAAAGTTGTTCAAAATATTTCTTTACTAGACTTTTAATATTTTGTAGAATTTGTATTGAAGCCACTTCTTTCATTCCTGATATTGCCAATTTATGTCTTTTTTGTTTTTCTGTTTTTCCTAGCTAGAAGTTTATCAATTTTATTAATTGTTTCATAAAACTACTTTTGGTTACATTGATTTTCTCTAATGTTTTCACAATTTTCTGTTTCATTGATTTCTTTCATTATTTTCCATCTGTGATTAACTTGAATTCAATGTACTCTTTGAGTTTTTTAAAGAGTAAGTTATGGATACTGATTTGAGACTTTTTCTCATTTCTACTATTCGATTTCAGTTCTTATAATTTTCCCCTAATTACTGTGTTAACGGCATCCCACAAATTTTGGTGTGTCTGTTTGCATTCTTATCCAGTTGAAAGATACCCTACTTTCCTTCTTTGAACTACTAGTTAGGTCGAAGCTATTATTTATGTACTTCTTAGCTATTTTTCCCTTATTTATTTATAATTTAATTCAGAAAACATACTTTATTTTTATTTATTTTTTAACATTTTTTTATTGAGTTATAGTCAGTTTACAATGTTGTGTCAATTTCCAGTGTAGAGCACAATTTTTCAGTTATACATGAACATACATATATTCATTGTCACATTCTTTTTCACTATGAGCTACCAGAAGATCTGGTATATATTTCCCTGTGCTATACAGTATAATCTTGTTTATCTATTCTACATATGCCTGTCAAAAGTAAACTCAAAATGGATCAAAGACTAAAACATAAGACAAGATAAAATAAACCTCCTAGAAGAAAACATAGGCAAAACATTATCTCACATACATCTCAGAAATGTCCTCCTAGGGCACTCTACCCAAGCAATAGAAATAAAGGCAAGAATAAACAAATGGGACCTAATTAAACTTACAAGCTTCTGCACAGCAAAGGAAACCATAAACAAAACAAAACAACAACCTACGGAATGGGAGAAAATTTTTGCAAATGATGAAACTGACAAAGGCTTGATCTCCAGAATATACAAGCAGCTCATACGACTGAAAGAAAAAAACAAAGAACCCAATCCAAAAATGGGCAGAAGACCTAAACAAGCAGTTTTCCAAGGAAGAAATACGAATGATCAACTGGCACATGAAAAAATGCTCAATATCACTGATTATCAGAGAAATGCAAATCAAAACTACAATGAGGTATCACCTCACACCAGCCAGAATGGCCATAATTCAGAAAACATACTTTATAAGACTGAAATCCTTTTAAATGTATTAACATTCATTTTTGGCCTAGAATATATCTATCTTGATAAATACTCTGTATTTGTTTAAAAACATTGTATAATTTTCCATAGACAAGATGAGAGAGACAAAAAAATAATATAAAACTCTTAACTCTCAAGCTCAAAGTGAATCTGATAGGATATATAAGCATATAATTAATATACTTAAAATATATCATGAGAAAAAACTGAATCAGATAAAAATTGCATAAAAAGCTTCTTGTATTGTTTTATTTCATATACAATCCACAATATTGTTGGTCAAGGAAAAAATTAGTTTTGATAGAGTCAGTTAGATTAAGAAATACTGTCTATAGAAATAGTTAACACAGTATATTTCACTTAATTATAATTTATTAATATCTGCTTAAAAATAGAAATAGTGGAAAAAACAGTTATTAATATGATCTTGTACCATAAATACTATAAATTCTAATTGCATTTCTGTTAAGCCTTATGTTGTGGATGTTACAGAATTGCAATTATAGAGTGGTCTTATATGGTTTTTTTGGTCAATTAATTTTAGAAAAACATACACTGCATAATGCTCTGCAAAATAAAATTAACACAAATCTATTGACAAAAACTCTTATTGTATATATATTTTATAAAGAATATTATATGTTTATATTTATTATAAAAATACAAATAATACTATTATTGGCAGAGTAAATTATAAAAATATTATTTATCAATGATAAATCTTAGCAAATTCTCTTACAAATTATTTTTAAGTCCTACTTCCTTTTTGCTTTAGTTACATTTGACTTATTTAAATGGTACCTTTTTATTAACACAATAAATGGAGAAGAAAAATATGACCACTTCAGTAGTACAGAAAAAGCATGTGGATGAATTTAACATGTAACCTATTTAGATAAAAATTCTCAGCAAACTGGAAAAAGAAGAAAACTTCCTCAACTGCCAAAAAGGATATTTATAAGAAGCTGCAGCTAACATCATACTTAATGGTCAAATAAACATTCTTTTCCTAGAAAAGCAAGGATGCCCTCCCTCATGACTTTTATACAACATTTGATTTGAGGTCCTAGTCAGTGCAATACAACAAGACAAAGAAATAAAAAGCACACAGATTTTTTTTTAATAAAAGAAGTAAAAAGCTAAAAAAAAACCTTTTTTTTTAAATAAAAGGAAAACTCAAATAATAAAAATAGTAATATAAAAATTACTTACAAAATAAAGAAAGTAGAACAATAGTTGCTCTGGTTAAGGCAGCAACAAGTTTACTTTAGGAAGCTTTATTATTTACTATGATTTTCAGCTATGGAAAGATTCAGATCTCAAAGTCTCAACTAATGAGAGGATTTTCGTTTGTTAATTTTCTGCCTGCTTATAAACAATGATCAAAATGTTATTCAAAAAAGAGGCTGATAGCTCCCTGGAGATTGTATATTGGGGAATAAAAGGTATTATTAAGTAACATTTTCTTCAATGTTTAAGGATTTTGAGAACAGAGTAAGAGTTACCATGGGTACAATATTCACAAAAAGAGTTTGATAGCTCTCTGGAGATTGTATACAGGGAAATAAACATTTTTATTAAGTAACATTTTCTTGAATGTTTCAGGATTTTTGAGGATAGAATAAGAATTGCCAAGGGTACAATATTTGATATGTATTCCAATGGATTTTAAAATGGAACCTAATAATCATTAAAATGTCTTTAAAGATTATTTAGGACTCCAGCTTTCAATTCTGACATGTAATGGGCTTGTAAATTGTCATTCCTATTCTTAGAAGAATCAAGCTGAACAAAGAGAAATAAATTACTTCGCTTGAGCCCAACATAAAAAGTGAGGTGGCAGGGCAAACTGACACCCCAAAATCTGGAGAGTCAAGTGAATAGAGGAAATCACAGCAGAGATCAGCTTACTTGGAGCAAAATTGATTGGAGCCATAAACTGGTAGGAAGACTTAACAGTAATTCTGGCGAAATTACTGGAGTGTGACTGTGAACTAATATTAGAATGAGAAATTCCTCAGGGTTACAGACTTATGGGGACACCAACACTTCCATAGGTTTAAATTCCAAGAAACCCAACAAGTACTAACAGTGAAGAATAAAGAAAAAAAAACAAAACAAAACTTTTTTTTTTTTTCTGACAAGGAGAGAAAAGCAAACATTTTGAAAAGACCCAGAGTATTCTACCTAAAATGTATACGCCTACTCTCCAGGGAAACAGACTACCAGAGACTTGTTCTGCACAAGGATGGGCACCTGCCTGACTTCAACACCATCTAGCCTTCCTGTCTTACTTAAAGGAAAATGGCTGCGGGGTGGTGGGCAAAGGAGGAACTAAGAAAGAATTGTGAAGGTCATAGACCAGGGTCACAGGCACACTAAATAAATGAGATTTTATCATAAAATTATAGAATGCTCCCTCCCCACCGCCACCATCACATACCATCACATCAATAGGGCTTCCATAGTGTATTGTAGCTAAAGAGATGCAAGAAACATAGTCTCTGAAGAGCAGTTAAAAACAAACAAACAAACAAAAAAACCCCAGAAGCTCCCAAATTCAAAAAGGGAGACAAAAATAAGGACAGAAATTTGAACCCTCTGGTACCTACAGCCATAGCAAACATTGAACACAGTCAGACTCCTAGCCATAATAACATAAAACTTTACACTAGAGGCCTTGTTTCCTATTATTCCATGGGACATGATCGAGAATTTTCCAAAATTAATGACAAATACCAAATCACAGACCCAGAAAGCTCAGAGAACATAAGCAGAATAAATACCAAAAAATCTAAAATTTGGCATATCGTATTCAAATGGCCAAAAGAAGATAAAGAGAAAATCTTGAAAGAAGACAGAGAGAATAAAAATACTTTGCAAACAATGGAACATGACTAAGAGTTACAACAATTCATACTTACTAGAATGGCTAAAATTAAAAAGGCAGATAAAGTGTTCTAGGAAATATGTGGAGAAACTGGAACTTTCATATACAGCTGTAGGGAATGTAAAATGGTGAAATAAATCTGGAAAACAGTTTGGGATATCTTAAAAATGTTAAACATAATGTAGGACCTAACAATTCTACTCCCAGACATACTCAAGAGAAATGAAAAATTATATCTACATAAAAACTTGTACATGAATATTCATTACAGCATTATTCATGATAGCTAAAAGTAGAAGTAACTCAAACATCCAACAACTAGTGAGAAGATAAATAAAATGCAACATATCAATATAATGGAATAGTATTCAACTATAAAAAGGAATGAAGTACTAATATGCACTATAACATGGTTGAACCTTTACATTATGCTAAGTGAAAGAAGTCCATC